>NC_035438.2:4619314-4867085 GCF_002127325.2 Helianthus annuus | reverse complement strand
ATGAGAGTTTGTAAGGTGTGTTTGTGTGTGTGAGATGTAGGGTATTTATAGAGAATGTCGTCTCGGTCTTTGCGAAAATCTAATTAAATATTCAAAGGTGTACTCTCTCCGGGTCCCACTAGTTGGCCGATTTCATTAGAATGTAATGGTATCCGGGTTCGTTCCAATCGTTCAGTTTACGGTCCAGTTGGTTAAGTGCGTTAAGTGAGAGTCTAACCCCGTTTAGTTGTTTAATGCATTAGAAAGCGGGTGTTAGGGTAATCAGGGACCCTAACTGGCTCAGAAAAATACCAATATTAATTTTGGCAATATTTTTATGTTCGGGTATTGTCCGTTGTTCGGTCGGATTAGTAATCCGTTAAAGTGCTTAAGATATCCTTTAAGCGTCATAATATATTTTTAGCGACACAATTTATTCTGCAAAGTGTCAGGAATAATTCCTCATATTTTGGCACTTTATTTATTAGCTAGAAGCTAGTGTGTAAATAAAAGTGCTGTGTTCCGTGCTTAAAGTACGTTTTAGGCACATCCAATCTCTGTATCTTATTCCTAGAGACGTAATCATACAACCCTTGTATCCTTACACACACTATGGTGTAGTAAAATAATTTTGGCTCATTCAGGCCTTTAGAGGCAGTGTCTGCCTGATGCTGGCTATATCAGCATGTTCACTGTGTATCCGTTTAGTGCTACTGTGCTTTTTGTGCATCAAGTTTGTCACTAGAGTTCAGTAAATAAATAATGTAGTGACAGGAAAAATCAAAGTATGATGCAGACATGTACATGTATCAACAATCAAGTAGCAGTTTATCAGAAATCTCAGTTAAGCACAGTAATTAGGCAACAGTTAATAGCAAATTAAGTCGTACGGATACCTGGTTTTGTGAGGGTTGTCACACATTGGCACCAGGTTTGACAAAATAGTTGTCGTTTGGCATGTTTGCTGTCAACTGGCACCACATTTTTCGGCTCCTAAATGATATGTAGAATACTATGCCACGAATAGTTATTCTTACTAAGGGGTTGGTTCCGGTACAAACCATATTTATCCTACAAACCGTAAGAACAGATCCTAGCACTTAAAAAAAGTTAAATTAGCACATACCAAAACAATATATACATAAAAGTAGCACATTTGAATTATTTTAGCACATAAAAATTAATCAAGATAATTGATTTTAGCACATATTTGAATGATATCAGCACTTTTTGTAATCAGCACATCGAAAACAAGAAGGTAGATCCAAATAAAGAATTAATTGTTTGTTAGCATATTTATAGGGAATTCAATATAATTGATATTATTTAGAATATTATTTTATCATTTCTCTATAATTAGTTGGATGCCACGTGACGTTTTTTAAATGGTTCTTACAGTTTGTATGCGAAATGTGGTTTGTATTTGATCCTACTCCTTCTTATGTGTACACAATGGATTTGTTATAATCCGCGCTAAACAAAAGCTGAGAGACGCAACGACTCGGCTCAATTTAGTATGACGTATGCGCACGCTTTAACGTGATGTCCACACATGTTGTCCGCGTCGCAACGCCCGTGGAGTATTATCCTAGTTATTATTATTATTATTATTATTATTATTTATTTATTTTTTAATTTTTTATGCACCTTTCCTTTTTTAAACATCATACACCTCTTCACACTTTTGCTATTTGGGCCGGTTAAGGTCAAAGCCATCTTTTATATTTAATTTTATAGTAAATTACGATTTTGGCCCCTGTAGTTATATCACTTTCACCCTATTAGTCTAAAATAGAATTTTTTAACATCTGTACCCCCAACGTCTCTGTAACTAACTATTTTGGCCCCTGAGAGGGAATGGGCCAAAATAGTTAGTTACAGAGACCTTAGGGTACAGATGTTAAAAATTCTATTTTGGGCTAATAGGGTAAAAGTGATGTAACCACAGGGGCCAAAATCGTAACTTACTCTTAATTTTAAATAGATTTAAGTTGCTAGAGATACCAGAAAACTGATTTAACCGTTTTCACCGGTTTTCATTATCAACCACATGTGACCGCTGTTGTGATCAAATCTGAATCAAATTTTCACACCACCCTAATTTGAAATTTCTTAATGCATATGGATGTTTTGTGTTCTTCTACCTCCGAATTCCAGGTATTTTTTTCGTCGAAAATCCTGTTTTATATAATTATGCATTCTTCATGAAACTTGTTCATACATTTCATAATGCTGAAGGTTTTTGTTAATAATAATGACTTGTAGTTGGTTAGGTTCGCGATCGCATGCGTTTGGGTGAGAAGGGGGCATAGGAATGACTAAATTCAGGTGGAATGAATCGATGAATATGTTCCGGGATCATGTTGATCCAGATAAAGAGGAACAACGTAAACAGATCATAATCGGTAACATCTCTTGATCCAAGACATTCGTCGAGTTACCTTTAGAAAATCACCAAAATAGACATGTTACCGCCTTTTAAGCCAAAATAGACATTGACTTTTACCACGCTAAAAAATAAATGTCACATAAGCTAAGCCAGCTAAGAACATTTGAATTTAGCTGGCACAAAAAACTTGAAAAGTACTACGGGGTCCACAAAACAACCAATCAAATCAATACACGTGTAAAACGCCAACTAAAATTTAGCTGTTGTTCCTCAAAGGCTAAAGTTTAGCCTTTTGAGGAACCCTGTCTAAATTTGAGCCTTTGTTTTACATGTGTATTAATTTGATCGGTTGTTTTGTGGACCCCGAAGTACTTTTTAAGGTTTTGTGCTGGCTAAACTAAAGTCTTCTTAGCTGACTTAGCTTATGTGTCGTTTTCTTATTGATTGCTTTTGAATATGTTTAATTTAGAGTATGCTAAAAGTCAGTGTCTATTTTGTCTTGGTCAGCATGTCTATTTTGGTGATTTTCCGTGTTATAAATCATGTATAGTTTTACACACTCGGTTTGCAGAGACGGATGCAAAGGTGGACAAAATCGTGAAGCTCGTTAAAAATCTAAACTCCGGCACGAAAGAAACAAGACAAAGGAAACGATCCGAAGTCATTAGCCTGATTGAGGATTTCTACAAACAATACCAAGCCATGTGTGCATTATATGAAGATTTAAGAGAAGGTGTCAAGAGAAAATGCAACAATGAAGAAGATAAAGAAGACAATGAGTCCATTTCATCTTCAAATTCATTAGGCATGGAATCAGCAGCATATTATTCACCAGGTAGTGGATCAAAAACACCAAATATTGATCCACCAAAAGTGGCATTAACACAAGATGGTCAAAGCATGAGATCCGAGAACTCGTGTCATTCGTTAGAAGCGTTAAGCGTTGATAAGTCACCCTTTAAGATGAAGGTGTTAGAGGACAAAGTTAGTGCGTTAAAGCTCGAGATTGAGACGTTAAACTGTCAGAAGAGTGATCATGAACAAGAGTTTAAAGGCCGACACGATAGATTTCATAAACGGTTGCAAGAAAATATAGGATTGCAGCTTGTGTCGGCGTTTAGAGAAAAGGATGAGAACGTTTTGAAGAAAGTCGACGAGTGTGAGAAGTTTTTCAATAATAAAGTTGAAGAGTCTATGGATCGTGTCGAGAATTTGAAAAACTTTTTATATGGAAAAGAGAAAGAGCTCCAAATATTAAGGATTCAGAACCAAGAATCGGAAATCAAGCTCGAGAAGAAGGCTAAAGAAGTGTCGGATTCGCTTAACTTGCAAGAAACTTTAGCGGAAAAACTAAAGGAAAAGACCACAAACGAAGAGGGGCTTGTCGAAGAAAGAGACCATTTGAAAGAACAAGTCAAAGATTTGGAGACCAAGATCGAATGTTTAAGCAACGAGAATCGTTTGTCGAAAGACGAAAACAAGAATCAAAGGAAAACCGTTTCGGAGTTGGAGGAAAAACTTCAAGATTCTCAAATTTCGGCTGCTGAATCACGAACGGAGTGTGTCAAGGATTGTTCGAACAAAATGAAATCCCTCCAGCAAAAGTTCGAATCGTTAGACAAAAACGACGAGCAAAGAGACATGCTAGCGAACAAGTTAAACCCCGAGGCAAAATGTAGTCTCCAAGGCATGGTTAAGAAAATGGGAGAAGTAATGGACGAATTTCGAAAGAATTCGGAGGATAGTGTGCGTATATTGAACAGAAGAGTTTGCGTGTCGGAACAGCTTAACAATGAAACGCGAGACTGGTACAAAAAGACGCGAGATCAACACGAGCAAGACAAAAAGGACAACGACTTAGCGTTTCATAGCATCAAGATTATAATGTCGGGGGTGAGTGAAACGTTAAGTGTGTCCGAGACGTTTGGACTCCGGTTTGCGGAATGTTGCGAGGCGTTCAATAACCGTGTGTCGAAAGTGTCGTGTGAGATAAATTTTGTGAGGGATTGGGTGAAGAGAAAGAATGGTGCATTGGTACAAGTTAAGGAAGATTTTGATGCACTTGTGGTTCAATTGGGTGATAAAGAAGAGGAGATACTTTGGTCAAGGCAAAAAGCATTGAAACTAGAGAACAAGTTAAGGGATTTGGAGAAGGTTGTTAAGGAGAATGATGAGGCCATGATTGTTTTGAAAGAGGAGAAAAGGGAAGCAATTAGGCAATTGTGTATTTGGATTGATCATCATCGTAGTCGGTCTGATTTTCTTAAAAAGGCGTTTTTTGAGCTCGTTGCTAGATGCCAAAGATCGTGTTAAGTTCAAAGTGTTAGGTTCAGTCGATCCCTACCCGAAGCCTAGTTTTGTGTTAGAAACTAAACATTAGAACCCGAGTTCTTTTGTAAATTGTAAGACACTTTCTTAAGAGAAATTGGCATTCATCACATTGTTAGGATCCTACATATAACTAGGATGTTTTTCAACCAGATATCCTCATCTCCACCCCAAGTAGATCCTTAACCACCTCGTACGACACAAATGCAAGCGCTATCGAAGGAACCACCTGTTTCCACAAATTAAACTCTTATTACAAAATTTACCAAAAAAAAAAAAAAAAAAAAAAAAAAAACGAGTAAAATGCCATTTTCGTCCCTGAGGTTTGGTCAGTTTTGCGACTTTCGTCCAAAGGTTTGTTTTTCTGGATCCGGATCCAAAAGGTTTGAAATCTTGCTATTTTCATTCGGCTCGTTAACTGCATCCATTTTTCTCCGTTAAGTCAGGGGTATTTCTGTCTTTTTTGTTAACTTAAAGGGCAATTCGGTCTTTTTCACTTTATGTGAAACGACCGAATACCCCTGGAAAAGACTGAATTACCCTTTGAGTTGACAAAAAAGGCGGAAATACCCCTGACTTAACGGAGAAAAACGGATGGAGTTAATCAGCTGGATGAAAATGGCAAGATTTCAAACCTTTTGGATCCAGATGCGGAAAAACAAACCTTTGGACGAAAGTCGCAAAACTGGCCAAACCTTAGGGACGAAAATGGCATTTTACTAAAAAAAATACAAAAAAATGGGAAAAGAATACTCTTGTATTTACCTTAACTGAGTTAGGGACCAAGCCCTTGTACAACGCCCCGAAACCTTCATAACGAACGGTTTTCCTGAACGCGTCAACCATTCCAGTGTACTCGAGTGCTGACTTGCCATCTGCGGTCACAACTGAAGCTGCATGTTTCCAACCAACCATTTGCATTCGTCGGCGGATGACATCAAGAGGGTAAGCAACGGTTTGACCCACAGTTCCAGCTGCAGCCCCACATGCAAGCTTGGTTGTCACACTCAACTCCGCGTCTTCGGCTAGCCCAAATGGTCTTGATTTAACCAACCAATCTTTTAAAGATTCATACACCGCAAAACAATGAGAACTTATCAGTCTGTAAACATTAAAGCAGTTGTAATTTGTTACAGACTACTAAAAATATTAAAACATTCAATATCGAAAAGTTTTGAACCGTACCTGCACGGTAAGGCGGCCTCGAACCAAGTCCATTGGGTAGGTTGCTAACACTTTTCACTGATTGACGTGGCACACTCTAATTGGTTGATTTTTTAGTTTGCCACTCTCAAGTGTCTAACCACTCCTTATACAGTTATACCCTAAAGGAGCAACAGCAGTTCTTGATCTGCAACATAATATAACCAAATAAACAAATAACTAGTTATAAACCAAGAGGTACAACATACTAACATAGGTATTTAGGTCAAGACTTAAGAAAATGAAAGGCTCTTTTTCTATGACTTATAAGTTATAACTGGTTTCTTGCACCACAACATTTTGGCTGACATACAACAACAACCATACCCACTGTAATCCCACCCATGACCCATGGCCTACAAGCTATTGGTTGGGTATGGGGAGGGTGGGATGTAGGCAAGCCTTACCTCTATCTCCGGGGAGAGAGAGACTGCTTCCAATGAGCCCCCAGCTACAAAACATAAGAGTCAGATAAAAACAAATAAAGCCCCGTAGGAACTCAAATACTAAAAGATTCTACGTAGGCTACCAAACACGCAAGCGGAGAAAACATAAAACACACAAGAATAACTTCTTTACAAATGCATTTCAATCTTAATAGTAATACAAATGGATAATTTTACCTTAAGTATAAAAACAAACAAAAGAGTTAGGCCGGTGGGTGTGGCATGGCGCCACCCCGTCACATCAACATCTATAGCGCCCCGGGGCGCCATCAACCACCCCCTGCTTGTTAAAGGGTGGCGCTACCCCTTGTCCGCCATGGTGATAACGAGCCAAAAAGGGTGTGAAGGTGGGGCCCACCTCTTCTCAACCAATAAAATCTTTTTCTTTTTTTTAATTTTGTTTAATAGAGGGATTTATACCACACCATGCAAGTTAAAAGCTCCGTATGACGTATCACATGGCGCCTAGGTGGATCTCACATCCAGTGATAAAGCCCCTAGGGACCCTCCAGCCTTATAATGTATAAATAACCGCCTTTTGAACAATAAAATCAATTAATTTATTCAAACTGAAAATACGAGAACTCAAAGGCATGTGTCTACAGACAAAATTACTCAAAACTGAATCAAATTCGAATTAACAGAAATAAGTGATTGATAACTAATCGATAAAACTGAAAATACGAGAGATGAGAGAACTAACACTCCACCGGCGACGAGAGATTTGCAAATGCTGAGTAGAGCGTGGCGGCTAGGAGCCTTGACACCTTCACTAGAGATCTTTGCTTCTTCAGCGAGATTTGCGATTGTAACGGTTGTCTTCCCTACCACATCCTCCGACGCCATGCCACCGGAACCTACCGGAAATAAATAATAAGGGGGTGTTTGGCCTAGCTTTTTTATCCAGACTTATAGCTTTTTTAGCTTATTTTTACAAAATAAGCACTAATGGTGTTTGGTTTAGCTTTTTAAGCTTGTGCTTATTAGCTTATATAAGCTAATTCCAAGAAGCTTATCGGAACATGCTTATTTAGCTTATTTGAATAAGCTTATTTGAAGTTTATGGTTTTTTTTTTTTTTTTTCATTACACACAATGATATTATACCCCTTCCCATAATACAAAATAACTTAACAAACAACTAAAGATTAATTATTGATTATCAACTTGTAGAATATAAGCTAATCCAAACACTTCAAAATAGCTTATCAAATGAAAGAAAATAAGCATAAGCTACTTAAAAATATAAGCATAAGCCAAAAAAATAAAAGCTAGGCCAAACACCCCCTAAGTATTCGCCGGGGTAAGGTCTCCTACAACGATCTCAGGGAATCGAACAAAAAGAGGAGTTAATCATGTTTTTCGTCTCTTTTCTCAAAAATTACTATTTCGGACCATTACTTTAAAAATTGTCAAAACATTTTTTTGTTGTTTCACTTTCATAACTATTACAGTCCACCCACACCAACGTCATCCAGTTATACTATAAGTTTATTTGAAATGACCATAATGCAATAAAGAGTTGGTTACGTTTTTCGTCCCAACGCTTTGTTAAAAATAACAATTACAGTCCATTAGTTCTAAAAATTGCCAAAACAGTACCAGCATCTTTCACTTTACTTTTCGCTCTCCTTGTTTCTTCATATCCGACCACCTAATTTTCCTCATCACAATCGATGTCAGTAGGAAAACTTAAGTCTTACCTGAAAAAACTTGAGGGGTGGAGATTAAGTATGGGCGGTGCCTTATGTAATGGTCAAAATTGGCAAAATTCATCGGTAGAAAAGGAGTTGGCCGATGATTTGGTTGAAGAAATTATGGAGGAAACTGAGCTACTACTTCGACATCTCCACTACTTATGTTCAACTTTGAGGTATGATGTATTGTCAAAGTAGGTCAACTTTTCTAGACACACTAAGGGGTCAATCCACATTATCGAATGTGCTTCTTTTCTTCGGTTCTTGTAAATTCGTTCATTTTTCTTAAAATGGTTTCGAAATTCGAATGGTCGATGCATAGGCCATATGTTCTCCACGTCAATATTTCTTAAAACTTTTTCTTTTCACGTCTATATTTTTGTGCTAAATTTTTTATGCTGAATTTTTTACCTTAAATTTTTTCTTAATTTTTTGTGCTGAATTTTTTGTACTATATTTTTTGTGCTGAATTTTTTCGTGCTATATTTTTTTCTACTAGATTTTTTTGTGCTAAATTTTTTTTTACTGGATTTTTTGTGCTAGATTTTTTTGTACTGGATTTTTTTGTTGTCTTTTTTAGAAAACAAAAGGGATGGCACATGTGATTTTCACACTCCTATTTATAAGGACCAAAATGTCATTTCTTCCTACTTATATGGAGTGTCACATGGCATCATCACAATCCTTCTTGGCTACTTAGGCAAAATCTACTTTTTAGTGGATCCTTTCCCTAGTTTATACTATACATCAAGCATAAAAGTTGCAACTTAGTTTAGGTATTATTAAATTTTGGGTTTGTTTAGTAAGCGGGTCGTGTTTAGATTATACTAAAGTTAAATTTGCTTATTGTTGATTGCTTTATGTTTAAAATAAAGACGTCAAAATTTAAATAATTTATAATTTTAAAATGTCAACCTGTTACAACCCTTTTACCATTTATAACTTGTTTATAACATGTCAACCCATTTACAACTTTGCTTAACTTTGAACTTGACGCCAATCATTAACAACTCGTGTGGCGTGACTATGGAGGATGTCGGTGGTGGCCGGTGACTATGGAGGATTGATGGTGGCCGGTGACTATGGAGGATGTCGGTGGTTGTAAAGAGAATAAATGATTAGGGTAATCAGAGCGATATCTCTAATACCATGAAAATAGGCAGGAATCCCTTGTTTCGCATTCCATATCTTAGCAACATATATAAATATTACAATGGTTGACCTACTCTCTATTTCATATGAATAGTCATTACATATATTTTAACAAACATGTGTTTTGCTTGAAGGCAGTGGTTAAAGGAGTTAGTATTGAAATTTGAAAGTACCGTGTTGAATGTTGAGATCCCAAATCGATCAACGGTTTTTTTTTTTTTTTTTTTTTTTTTTTTTTGGCAAAAGAGAATCAAGAATCTTCGATGACTATGACAATGTACTTGAAGGATACATCAACGGTGCGGTGGAGACGTTTGATAAATGAAAATGTGGTGAGGCTAGAGTGTTCATTATTCGATTCAGACTCGAATAACCTGAAAATGAATTCTAACTAAATTCAACTAATGAAATCGATTTTGAATTTCGGCCTATTCAAATCCGGCCCCATTCGATTCAAAAATTCAATTCGAATTTGAAATCCCACACCCAATTCAATTCGAATAACCCAAGTAAGTGAATAAGCATTGTTATTTTTTATATAGCATATTTATGTTTGTTATGGACTTCTGAAACTTGGAGTCTGTCTAAAGTTTCATGGGCTAAAAAAATAGGTCCACTAAACCAGACTTCACATTTAACACGTATTACCACACTATAAATAAGCAACATGTTGTTGCTTCATATGTTTGTACTCTATGCATAGGGTGTTTCCCAAAAAAAAAAACTTAATTCTTTACTTTTAACCTATAAATTTTTTATCTTTTACATTTTAACCTTTTTGAATTTTTTTACTTTTAGCCTTAAAACTTTTCATCTTTTACAATTTAACACAAACACTTTTTTCTGTTTAACTTTAGTCCCTCATACTTTTATCTTTCACGAGTTTTTCGTTTTATTGCGAGTTAACACGCCGCAACGCGTATTGGGGTTCAATGTTTTTCGTCTATTTTTTTACTTTTAACTAAGAGACAGAAGTCTTTACCAAGTGAGCTAGTCCCACACTGACTAATTCATATTTATGAAAGTTAAATTTCTTGTTGAAGATTTTGAATCTTATTTCAAAATAGATTCTTATTAAAAGGTTGTTTGGCAACCGTGTACGATGCCATTAAGATGCCTGATCGATTAAGAGGTAGCCTCTTAACGGGTCAACATGTTTCTAAAATTACCCATTAAGAGGTTACATCAACCATTAATAATGTCTTTTTAGTGAATCAAATACACTCCACCTCTGACCGATTCATTAGGAGACTACCAAACAGCCCCTGAAATATGATGGAGTTAAATGCCATTTTAGTTCTTGTGGTTTGGGCCATTTTGTCAGTTTAGTCCAAAGGTTTGAAACGTTGTCATTTTAGTTCAAATAGTCTCAAACGTTGTCATTTTAGTCCACTGGGTTAACTCCCTCCATTTTTTATGTTAGCTAGAAGGGTAATTCGATCATTTTATATGGTCGAGTTGCCCTTCTAGTTAACATAATTACATATAAAATGACCGAAATGCCATTCTAGTTAACTGAATAAAGGGATGTAGTTAACCCAGTGGACTAAAATGGCAACGTTTAACTATTTGGACTAAAATGGTAACGTTTCAAACCTTTGGACTAAACTTGCAAAATGGCCCAAACCATAGGGACTAAAATGGCATGTAACTCAATATGATGCATAATATTTTAGTTATTTACTATACGAGATGCTAAACACAGAACAAACAATATACTTAAGTCTATAACTCATTCATAATTTAGACCAAACTGCATTTGATGGCCCATGCAATTTGCAGGATAACACCCTTAGTAATTAAATTATAAAACACGTATATTTGTAAAAAAGAAATAAATATAATGAGAATTCTTGAAAAGTATATCAAATGAAGTACATAGAATAATTAAAATAGAAAAAAGAAGAGTGTATGAGGCCCATGATAGAGATTGCTCCTTTGAAATTGATTTCATGTCTATTGCTCGGGGTACACTATCCATAGTAGTAGTTATATCGTCGAAGACGAAAATCACGGGCCTGCAACCATATGTGTGTATACTTTTACTAGTCAGCAAAACTCGGTGTAGCACAATTGGTTAGCACGCATAACTCTCCTTAGTTCAGAGAAAAAAAAAACCTAGCTACGCAAAACGACTATTAATTCAGAGCAAAACCTAGCTACGCAAAATTGAGAGTTTTAGTTTGACAAAGTTCTGATATCATGGGCATTAAGCAGTTCGAATTTCTAGGCTATTCAAACTGCATATTATACCCCTTACATATGTGTATGTGTTGGATTAAAACACATGTACTAGGTTTTGTATATATTTTGGTTTGTTGCAAGGCGCTTTTTAAGGTGACCACAAACCTAAGAATTTACAAGCATAAATAATACAATAACATATTATTATTATGTTCAAAACCACTAAAACCAACCTATTTATGAAAAAAAAAAACAATTGCATAATATGCTCTCGAATTAGTGTAATTAACATTTTTAACAAACTGTAACTTTGTAGAATAGTAACCAAGTTTTAAAAGTGTTCCAATTAGGTCACTCAAGTTTCAAACGTATTCTAAACAGGTCACTCAACATTAATTTTTTATTAAAATTAAGTGTTTTTTCATGTATTTCATAGGTAACCGTGATAACGTGGATTTTTGTTTCTTTTTTCCATTTTACTTGATGCTAACGTCGAGTGATGACGTGGATTGTAACTTGTTTTTTTTATTTTTTTTGTAATTAAAGTGTTTTTATTTTTAATAAATATAATTTTATATATTAAAATAATCCGACTCCAGCATCTTATGCTCCATTTTTTTCTTAATACATGGGAAAAAGGACATGACTCGATTTGAATGTTAAGTTATATATATTTGGGACAAAATCGATACGAGTGACCTAATTAGAACACTTTTAAAACTTGGTTACTATTCTGTGACATTTTCCCATAAATATAAGAAAAACGTAAACATACGAGTCGCAAATTCTTTTAAAGTGATCACCTATCTAATACTAGGGGTGTGCAAAGTCGGTTAACCGAAGGTTCGGTTAATTGAAAAGTATTAATTATAACCATAACTAATGGTCGGTTAACCGTTGTTTGATTAACCATTGGTTATGGATCAATTTCGGTTAATTATTAAATGTATATAAAACTTGTAAAATATAAACCCATGAGTATAAAACTCGCAAAATTATATAGATACCACATGCATATTGGTAATGGGTCATATGTACATAATAAAACAATCACTAATGGACCCTCAATTGAACTAACATGTTAGAGAAATATAGCGGCCGTGAACTTATAAATAATATTACATTAACAGAGTTTGGTTATTGGTATAACTAATATGTGTGTGTAGAATAGTTGTAGATTTTGTTATAAATTGTGTATAGTATCTTGTGTAATTTTTTTAATGTACCGTACAATAGTGGAAGGGCTGCATGAATATATGGGAGAATTACTTTTAAAATTATTATTACGTGACGTATAGAAATGAATGGATCAAGTTGGTGTGTTGTGTTTGTTCCCCCTTTGGGGTGGTTTGTGATATACATCATTGGGTGCAACCAGTCAAGTGGATGTGAGGTGGACCCAGCTGGTGTTGTGGGCTGTTTTTAAAATAGTCACGATGGCTACGTGCGTCCTTCAGATACCACATAAAATCTTTGGTCACATCACAACCAACTCAATTTCTCTAATAAAAAAAGTATCAAAACCATTTCTTTAATAAAAAGTATCAAAACCATTTGTATTTATCCATTTTAGTGAAAAAATACTTTTTCATTCTGCAATTTTATTTTTTATATAAAATAACGTAATATAATATTATAGTGAAATGCCAAAATGGTCCCTGAGTTTATTTCACTTTTGCCATTTTAGTAAAAAAATAAACTTTTTGTGTTTAGTCCTTAAGATTTCTTTTTTGTTGTCATTTTCAACCGATTAACAAACTGGGTTAGAATTTTCTGTTAAATTCTCTTTTTTTGGTCGTTTTCCTCATTTAATTAAAATATATTATAACATAATATAATAATTATACCCTTAATTTAAACGAGGAAACCAATAAACGGGGGAAAATTAATAGAAAATTATAACATATTTTGTCAATTAGATGAAAATGACAACAAAAAATGAAACATTAGGAACCCATATACAAAAGTTTTATTTTTGAACTGAAGTGATAAACGCGACCTAAACTTATGGACCATTTTAGCATTTTACTCATAATATTATTGTAATTTTTAAAAGTACTATTTAATTGTTATTATTGAAATAAAAAATATTGGTACTGGATTACATTTCCTAAATTGTCTCCCTAGATAGAACTTTGGGTATGTGTACATAACACTAGTCAATTATGAATGCTTATGCTTTTTCAATATTTGTTTTTTTTTTAATTTTATTGATATGCATTACATTACTTGACGAGTGTCGGTTACATCCGTATTTTGATAAGATAAAATTTATACTACGTGTACGATTGATATTCTCTAGTTTTGTCGTTTCTCAGACTCATTAAAAAAAGTAAATTTAACCATCACCATTGTGTTTGATACTGATCTGAGTATTCACTCCTAATACGCACCCGTGCACCACGTCATCAATAACGAACCCATACCAAGCTTAAAAATAAAATTCACAAAATTAAATCTTATTAGACAAAAACTATACAATATATCTGTATGACTGTATCTATAGTTAAATAATTGAAAGCCAATTATTATTCAATTAAAAAAAAAGAATAATAATATAAAAAGAAATAACAATAATAATAATAAAAAAATCTAACAATAAACCCCCTCCCTCCCCCATGGCTTCCAAACCTGATGAATATTATTATACTTTTATAGTTTAAATTCCTCTGAAATCAACAATTTCTTGTTCAATTTCTACTTTTTGCGACATCGAAGGTATGAATTCACTGATATTTAATTATTAATATTATATATGATATGATATGATTCGTACAGAATTTGATTGGTTAATTTTGATTTCATCCTTATCCTTACTTTCTGATTTATAGTTTAGCAACAGATTTTGCTTAATCTGAAGTTTTCATGAGTTGAATTCTAGATTATTCGATGCGTTTTTTGTTAATAATTGATAACTGAAAGTTAATAGCTGAGTTGAGCTAGGGTTTGTTATGATTTGAGTTTATGTTTTGGGGATTTCATTTGTTTTGGATTAATTGTGTTGTATCTGTTTGTTAATTATATTGTTTTGGTTCTGTTTGTGTTATTGTTTTCAAAACCCTAGAATTTTTTATGGATTATTTGTTATGAATTTCAGATCTACCGCAGCTGCGATTTGAATGCGGTTTCTTGTTGGGGAAATGGATCAACTAGTGGACGGTGAAGCAGCGTCGGATAATCTGGTTGACGGTAAACGGTTTATGGCGAAAGAGAGTGGGTTTTTAATCGAGCATGGAAGCTCGAATGTGCAGGAAATGATTATACCCGGTGATGATTACAAGGGAAAGAATGTTGCTAGGGTTGACACAACCGAGCACGCGTGGACCAGCCCTCGCAGTGTGGATGCAGCAGGGATGATGGTTGAAGAGTTAACGGTGAGAAATTTCGACAGTGGGAACGTGGAGACGGGTGGTTCGGGGTTAAAGGATAAAATGCGTAGTTCGAATAACGTTTGGAACACGTTCTTCCCGGATGAAATGAATAGTTTACATACACAAGTTGAAAATCAAAATGACGTTGCGGACCGTTCACGTTCACGGCAAGAGGATAATCAACCTGCTTCGTTGAATACTTTGTTATCTCCTAACGGGATTCGAACAAAGATTCTTTCTCAATCAGGGTTTTCTCAGTATTTTGTGAAAAGTTCGTTGAAGGGAAAAGGTGTCATATGCAGTGGCCCGGGCCCAGCTCGTGAAGCGCTTGGCCGTATTCGTGGTCCGAATCATCCACAAGCTGCTTTGGTTAGTTTAAATTCAACGCCTAGTTCAACTACGGAAACTACTGTTCATGAAGGTTTGAGTCTGAGAGAATGGCTTAAAGCGGGTCAGAACAAGGTCGACAAATCGAAAAACATGGATATATTCAAGCAGATTTTGGATCTGGTGGATGCATCTCATTCTCGTGGAGAACCGTTGCAAGCGTTACGTCCGTCATGCTTCAAGTTGACGCCACAAAACCACGTCTTGTACATCGGTTCGCCTGTTATCGGGAGTAAAGAAGTTTCCAATTTGGAAAAGAACGGAGATAAGAAGCGAGAAGGGGAGCACAGTCATCTTCTCGGTGCTAGCCAAAGCGCAAAAAGACAAAAACAAGGGAACATGTTTCGTCGGTGGCCTCAGTTTGCGGTACATTCTGGTTTCAAAGATTCCGGGTACGGATTTAACGGACAAAATATCCCTACAAGAGATAATACGTATCCAATCCAAAACATATCCAACAGTCAGCACTTATTTGCTACATCAAATAATAATACCTATCCAATTCAAAACATGTCGAACAGTCAGCCGTTATACGCTACACCCCAACTGGTGAATAATTTCGTCGGTGATCCATTGGAAGAGCAGTGGTACGCCAGTCCAGAGGATTCCGGAGAGAGGTGCTCTACGTTATCGTCAAACGTCTACTCTCTAGGCATTCTTCTATTTGAGCTACTTGGGTCGTTTGAATCGGCGAGAGCCCATGCTATCGCGATGAAGGACCTACACCAGCGGATCCTTCCTCCTAGTTTCATGTTGGAGAATCCCAAGGAAACGGGGTTCTGTCTTTGGCTGCTTCATCCTGAGCCGTCATTACGCCCGACAACTAGGTATTGTTTGAATCATGTTTAGTGTGAAATCTTGCCTCATATATCTGAGTCTAGGGCTGCAAACGAACCGAACAAACACGAACAAGACCTTGTTCGTGTTCGTTTGTTAAGGAAATATATATGTTCACGAACTGTTCATTAACACTTACCGAACAAGATTTTATGTTCGTGTTCGTTCGTTAGGCAACGGACGTTCATAAACACAAGTGACACAAACTAATGTTCTTGAATCATGAACACAGATAGAAACAAATGAACACAAACAAGCGTTCACAAACAGAATATATATACACTGATACTTATTAAATATTTTATTTGTCAAAATTTTGAAGTATTTAAAAATATAAAAACTAGAAACACTAATGAACTATCGAACACAAACAAACACGTTACCGAACGTTCACACACATAAATGAACGAACGCGGCCTCTGTTCAAGTTCGTTCATTTAACTAAACTAAACGAACGAGATTTATTGTTTGTGTTCGTTTATTTAATAAACGAACGAACACAAACGAACTTCCCGCCAAACGGTTCATGAACTGTTCACTGCACGTTTGGTTCGTTTGCAGCCCTAATTATGTTTGAATTAAGTGCGTCACGGATTGCTGTAAAAGTAGTTTTTGTATTGTATATTAAGAGTTGCGTACTTGCGTGAACATTCCCTTTATGATTTGAAAACTTCATTCCAGCTTTAACCTAACATTCATTAACTTTCGTTTATCAGGGCCATCCTACAGTCCGAGCTTATAAACGGAATACAAACATCATCTATGAAACAAATGTCAACATCCATTGATCAAGAAGATGCCGAATCAGATTTAATGTTGCATTTTCTCGCATCTTTAAATGAACAAAAGCAGACATGTGCGGCAAAATTAGCTGACGATATTAAAAGCTTAGAATCCGACATTTTAGAGATAGAGTCACGACAGCCGAGTAAAACTCCGGGGAAGAAGTTAAAATCGACGACGTTTTCTAGTCTAGGTGGATCGCGCTTAATAAACAATATAAATCATCTTGAACACGCCTACTTTTCCGTGCGATCCACCATAGGGAACTCTGACATGAACGAATCCGGGGAGCGTGAAGTGTTAAGTAGTCGGGAAAAGAATATTGTGATGAAAAATACGGAAGCAGGCAAAAAGCCGGCGGATCGTTTGGGGATCTTTTTCAACGGTTTGTGCAAATATGCTCGTTATAGTAAGTTTGAAGTACGGGGAGTTTTACGGAATGGTGATTTTAGTAGTATGGGAAATGTTATATGTTCACTTGGTTTTGACCGAGATGAGGATTATTTTGCAACTGCCGGAGTGTCGAAAAAGATAAAAGTATATGATTTTCATGCTTTGTTGAATGATTCTGTCGACATTCATTATCCAGCTGTTGAGATGTCCAACAAATCTCGACTTAGTTCCATTTGTTGGAATAGCTATATCAGGAATTATCTGGCCTCGGCAGACTATGACGGTGTGGTCAAGGTTAGTACTTTTAACAAGAGTAAAATGTCATTTTCGTCCCTGAGGTTTGGCCTGTTTTGCGACTTTTGTCCAAAGGTTTGTTTTTTCGCATCTGGATCCAAAAGGTTTGAAATCTTTTGCCATTTTTCATCCGGCTCGTTCACTCCGTCCGTTTTTCTCCGTTAAGTTAGGGGTATTTCGTATTTTTTTATTTAGTACGGGTATTTTGAATAGTGGTACATTAGGCTAAATGCATGTCCATAAAGTGAAAAAAAAAACCGAATTGCCCTTTAAGTTAATAAAAAAGACGAAAATACTCCTGACTTAACGGAGGAAGATGGATGGAGTTAATGAGCCGGATGAAAATGACAAGATTTAAACATTTTGGATCCAGATGCGGAAAAACAAACCTTTGGCGAAAGTCGCAAAACTGGCCAAACCTCAGGGACGAAAATGGCAATTTACTCTTTTAACAAAATGGTGAATATGCACTTTATGTGTTCTTATAACTGACTACCATATAATGTTTCTTGCATACGTTTGTGGATGGGCCAGATATGGGATGCTGGAACTGGTGAAGCAATATCACATCATATTGAGCATGAAAGGAGGGCGTGGTCAGTTGACTTTTCTCGAGTTGACCCGATAAAATTAGCCAGTGGAAGTGATGATTGTTCTGTCAAATTATGGAGCATTAATGAGGTAAGCTTCTTCCCATTTATAACTAAAATTACATTCCTTTTGTTCCAGTTATACTTTTAAATCAAAATTTGTTTATTCGAAAGACCGGTCATGAACTTTGAAATCTGTAATATGATAATATCTCATGTGATCGGTGTTGTAAGAATTGCTAGGCGCTAGTCGGCCGGTGGGGTACCGACTAGCAATAAATCGGGATTAGTCGGATTGGGATATTGTATGTAATTTTCAGTTTTATATGTATATACACACATTTTTAAATGTATTATTTATGTAGACATGTTATAACTAACACCTTCTTCCACCCATAATTTCAATTAAGTAGGATTAATTGCCGGAATTTATAGGTTTTGGTCAAGAATCTGACCGGAATTGCTAGACTACCACCGATTTTTGGCCAATTAGGACTGGATTCGACCACTGTTGACTGCCTACTGATTAATTGGCCGATTAGATAAAAATTAACCGGAGGCTAGTCGGGAATTTTTACAACCATGCATGTGATTTACATTTCCTTCGCAAGCTTCTGAGTTAAATTATTCCCCATTATCATGAGTGAATTGCAAGTTTTGTCCTTTATCTTTAGGCCATTTTGCAAGTTTTGTCCTTTATGTTTAAATTTGACGAGTTTTGTCCTTTATGTTTGAAAATCAAGCACGTTTTACCCTTTGGGGCAAAACGTGCTTGATTTTTAAGGATTTACGTGCTTGATTTTTTAAACATAAAGGACAAAACGTGCTTGATTTTTAAGGCCCAAAGGGTAAAACGTGCTTGATTTTTAAACATAAAGGACAAAACTCGTCAAATTTAAACATAAAGGACAAAACTTGCAAAATGGCCTAAAGATAAAGGACAAAACTTGCAATTCACTCCCATTATCATCGTAACAAATTAATAAATATAAGATATTAGTATATTACATTATTACTAAATTAGGTTCTTATCGCAGGGTATGTTAGATATTTGATAATTATCCAAAAATTTCACGTTATCTGTATACGTTACATAGCTCATACTTTTAACACATGTCAAGAACCTTCTAGACAAGTTAAATAGATAAAGTTGTCTTTTCTATATGCAGAAGAAGAGCTTATCGACAATCAAAACCGTTGCAAACGTCTGCTGTGTTCAGTTTTCCCCTTACTCCGCTCATTTATTGTCTTTGGGGTCAGCTGATTATAAAACGTATTGCTATGATCTTAGAAACGCTTCCAAACCGTTGTGTACATTATCTGGCCATGACAGAGCCGTCAGTTATGTCAAATTCTTGGATAGTGGGACCCTCGTTTCTGCATCAACTGACAACACACTAAAAATTTGGGACCTCAATAAAGCTGATTTTGGCTGCTTATCGACCAGCAGTTGCGTCTTAACCCTTAAAGGCCATACTAACGAGAAGGTATGTTACTCTATTTTACATTTTTACTGCACCGTTATTACATTTACGACGTTCTTTATTAACTTTGCGTCTTTCAGAACTTTGTTGGATTATCGGTTGCTGACGGATACATTGCATGTGGCTCAGAAACTAATGAGGTATGCTCTATTTAGTTAGAATTTAGTTGTTGTTTGGACATAAGCAAACAAGAAGTTACCATTTTCGTCCCTGAGGTTTGGCCAATTTTGCGACTTTTGTCCAAAAGTTTGTTTTTCTGCATCTGGATCCAAAAGGTTTGAAATCTTGACATTTTCATTCGGCTCGTTAACTCCATCAATTATTCTCCGTTAAGTTAGGGGTATTTCCGTCTTTTTTGTTAACTTAAAGGGCAATTCGGTCCTTTTCACTTTATGTAAAAAGACTGAATAGCCCTTTAAGTTAACAAAAAAGACGAAAATACCCCTAACTTAACGGAGAAAAGTGGATGGAGTTAACAAGCTGGATGAAAATGGCAAGATTTCAAACCTTTTGGATCCAGATGCAGAAAAACTAGCCTTTGGACTAAAGTCGAAAAACTTACCAAACCTCAGGGACGAAAATGGCAGTTTACTCTTTATTTTCTTATTAATGGTGTCTGTCTGCAGGTGTTTGCTTATTATAGATCATTGCCTATGCCTATCACGTCTCACAAGTTCGGATCTATCGATCCCGTTTCGGGTAAAGAGACCGAAAGCGAAAGCAATCATTTTGTTTCAAGTGTCTGCTGGAGACAAAAATCCGACATGGTGGTTGCAGCGAACTCCACCGGTTGTCTGAAACTGTTGCAGATGGTCTAACAAAGGTTTTGACTTTTTTTTTCTCTTCAAGATTTGGTGTTGACTTTTGATCTAGTGGTAGCTGGTACATCTCGAGTTTCACCTCATATGTTATTTCCATGTATATTGTGATATGCCGTATAGAATCTCGAAATTGTTAAACGTGGGCGTTGAATAAATAAAATTGTACAGTTAACGGTTCCCATTTTTGAGGTTAATAAATTCATTAGCATACTATTTTTTACGTTGACGTTTTCTGTATATGTTGTCAATGGCGAGACAAAATTAGTAAATGGACCTAGGTAGATGCTTTATGTATGTAAGCATAGTAATTATGGTGCAGATGACCTGGCAATAGATGATGTCACGTCACGTCACCACTCCGAAAGTCGTACTCAGGTTCAGCCATGTGGCAAACGGGTAATTCTTTGTGCGTACGAACACACGCGTTCCGTGGAAAAGATCATGACGAAGTGCATCTACCGGAAGATCGGGCAGATTAACCGCTTGGTAACTGTTTCGGCTCATTGACCAGTTTTGCGACTTTTGTCCCTGAGGTTTTGCCAGTTTTGCAACTTTCGTCCAAATGTTTGTTTTTCCGCATCTGGATCCAAAAGGTTTGAAATCTGGCCATTTTCATACCATTTTTCTTTGCTAACTCAGGGGTATATCCGTCTTTTCTATTAACTTAAAGGGCAATTCAGTCTTTCTCACTTTGTACAAGCATTTATCATAATGGGCAAAAATTCCCCGGACTTAACGAAGAAAAATGGATGGAGTTAACGAGCCAAATGAAAATGACAAGATTTCAAACCTTTTGGATCCGGATACGGAAAAAATAAACCTTTGGACGAAAGTCGCAAAACCGGCCAAACCTCATTTTTCTATTTTTTAGTAATCTTGAATTTAACCCAAGCCTGACAGAACATGTAGGTCTGGCAATAGGTCAAAACGGGTTTGACCGCTTGAGTTGAATTTTAAACATAAAAAAAAAAAAAAAAAAAAAACTAACATATTTTCATTTTCTTGTTTTCACACAGGTTTGGCTCTTTATTAGTTCATGTGCTAAACTTCATCGTCATTTGAACTTTATCGAGCATCAAAAGTTACAGATCTTTGATCAGCAGATGTCTTAAACCGACTATTGATCTTGGGGCGGACGGCAGACTGACATGTTGTCACTAAAGGTTTGTGTACATATCCATGTTTTCGTCTTCTTAATTATGTATATATACCTAGAGCAGTATAACACTTAAGTTGCGTTGTTGTAAAACAATCAAATTTATAACTCTATAGTCATGAAATATTTAAATGAAGTATTGCATATTTGTATTATGTTCGCTTATTATTAACGATAACTTCAAGTTTATACAATCGACTTACGCTTTACTTTTGTTCTGTATCTACTTTTTTCCCGCGTCTGCTTTTTATGTGTATTTAATTTTCACATATTCTAATTCTAGACTGTAGAATAGTTGACTTTTCAAAGTCAACATGTTTAAACTTATATTCGTGAAACTCCATTCAAATATATGACTTTTCAAAGTCAACAAGTTTAAACTTATAAATCAGTTACATTTGTTTTGGTAGTTGAAACTGATAATGATGAGAGGTAATTTCCGTTAGGGGTGTAAACGGCTGTCGAACTAGCTGCTAGTTTACTCGAGCTCTAGTTGAATCTTTTCGAGCTGTATATTTAAATATAGTGCCGGGCTTTTGAGCTTAGCTTGTTTATTATTTTTAAATATTTAAATGTTTTTTTATAATACTTATTTGTATATATATTATTTTGTTACTTTTACCATAATATTATATATAATACTGATTGTGCAATTATATTTTTGTTATAAAAAATAAAAAATAATAATGTATTTATTTAAATTAAAGGTTTGTTTAGGCTTATGAGGCCCTGAGGCTGGTTAAGCTGTGTATGTGAAGCTTGGGCTCAAACTCGTTTATTAAATGAGCTTTACTTTCGGTTTGGGGCCGCTCGGCTTGTTTTATGTTTTATACAAACCAACCTGAGTAGCTTATGAGCGGCCAAGCTTGTTTATGAATGAATATAGTTGTTTTGTTGGTCGGCCCGGTTTGGGTCGGCTGGTTTGTTAATGAAAGTTACCCTTCAAAAAAAAAAAATAGAAGTAGGGGTGCAAGGTTATTAATATATGTTTCTATCATATCTCCTAAGAAATAATGAGATATGTGAAGACATAAATATGCCACCTCTGTCCCCCAAGCCCCAGCACAACCATTAGCACTTCACATGAATTGCATCATGGCTGCAATTATTTATTTATTTATTTATTTTTTTGAAATTTTATGATCAAGGATAGGATAAGGATCATGTGAGAAGTGATAGGCTAGTTGAGAAATTTGAGAAGCATTCTGGACCACACATTTTTCTAAGCCTTTCGTAATATACACATATGTATAGTTTAAAATTGACTATATACATATGTGTATAACTCAATATACATATATGTATATAGTCAATTTTAAACTATACATATGTGTATATTACGAAAGGCTTAGAAAAATGTGTGGTCCAGAATGCTTCTCAAGTTTCTCATATAGGGTGGACTTCTCTTAGGATCCCTACCCTTATGATCAATCTCCCTTAAATATATTCCGTCATATAGTTTGAAAAAACATTATTATAAATAAGATTTAGATGGGTTAGAAACCTATATATATTACACGGGTTAAAGTCAAGCACATAAGTTACTAACTAATAATTTGATATATTATGTTTCATTACTATTGTTTTTTTATTAATCCTTTAAAAAAATTTAATTAAAAAAGTAGAATATGAAAGGGTAAAACAAGAGAAGTGGAAAGAAATATTAGGCTCAAGTTATTGTGACACGTGATGTAATCGATTGATTCTTTATTAGGTACCAACACTAAGAAAAGTCGAAAACTAATAATGGAGGTAATCTTTGTTTGTGAATCACTCAAAATAGTAATAAAATAGTGATTAACGAGTTGTGAGTTGTGAACATTGCTTGGTTTAGATAATACAAATAAAGTCATAATTTGAACATTCTTTGATAGTTAAACTAATAGTACATTCTAGATATTAACGAGTAGCCACAATAGCTAGCTTTTAACGAGGCATCCTCTCTTAATACTAACATATTAGGGTAGGCGGTATGGTGGTGATTGAGTTGGGGTGATTGGGTTTTCTCTACCCAATGATATAAAGCCATGTCAATTCCCCCCTTCATTTTCCATTTTCTACTCAAACACTAGGTATGGTTAAACACCCACTCAAACACCCGATTTCTCTCTCCTCTCTCCTACTTTGATTGGTTCTTCTCTCCTCTCTCTCTCCCATCTCTTTGTTCTTCTCCACTCTCGGTGAGTATACACTGATTTCTCACCCTCTCTCCTACTCAAACACCCTAACTCAATCACCACGGTGTGGTCACCGATCGGTGACTCCACTCAATCACCCTAGTCCCCAATAATCATACCGCCCACCCTTAGGTGTTGAATGGGTTTTAACCGACTTTATCATGGATCCTAGTTGTTGTTATCATTATTATTATTTTTCAACGACCAACAAAAACTTGATCAACCGAGTAAATCTAATGGGAAGACGTCACCCATGCCCACGAACGCAGACGGCGCTGGTGACCCGGCCCGCCACAATTGCAGAGGTAACCCATTGCCCAAAGGCCCACTGTGATAAAACCACTGGCTTAACCTAGATTATTTTGCTTTAGACGAGACTTGAACCCATGACATTCACTTTAGAAAGTAATGAGGTTGTCAATGCACCAAAATGTGGTTAGCAATTGTACTATAATTATTTGATTTAAGATTTATCTTTAAACTTATTTATTAGTCATTATCTAGTTTGAATAGTAGGATAGTTACAAAGATTTATTTATTATCATTAAATGGTCAGTTTTATCATTGTCATTTTTACTGTAATGTCTATATAAACATATCAAGTTCTCAATCATTTCAATACGAAAATATCATTCACCGATGTTTGTTTTTCGTTTCTATTCTATCAGGTTGTTTAGGATAATCTTAGTTATATATATATATAGAAACAGGATCAGGAGAGAACGCCTTAAAATGTGAGAACGGTGAGAACGATTCTCAGCCACAAGATCTTAGTGGTTTGTGGCTGAGATTGATGCGGTGACATTTTTGTAAATAATAGAGGCCTTGGAACTACCAGGAGGGGTTAAATAGGAAGATCCAAACAAAGGTGCACATGCTAATCACATGTCATTTTCCTCCATCATATTTAAACGACAATAATTTTTTTATACGTGATTATTTTTCGAAAAAAAATTACACTATAAAACTCAACGTTTTTTATCTTTCCAACGAGTATACTATTGATATACTTTTCGAAAAAAATTAACTGGGTTTTATGGCGTTTTTCTGAACTGGGTGCTTTATGGCGTTTTTCTGAACTGGGTGCTTTATGGCGTTTTAGACTTGGTATTTTCATGGCGTTTTTCTGAACTAAGTGTTTTATAGCGTTTTTACAGTACAAATTATGATTTTTCTGAGCTCAAAAAATATTAATTTAGACGGGTAGACAAAAAAAAAGTTTTTTTTGAGCTGTCGTAAATTATAGCTCAAAAAAATTGCTTTTTTTTGTGAGATATATGGCTCAAAAAAATGGTTTTTTTGAGCTTAACTCAAAAAAATAGTTTTTTTGTTTATCGCGTTTTAAGGGAGCTATATGGCTCAAAAAAAATGGTTTTTTTGAGCTGTTGTAAATTATAGCTCAAAAAAATAGTTTTTTTTGGCGTGGCGTTTTAACTGTGAGCTTATGGCGTTTTTGAGCTATATGGCTCAAAAAATGGTTTTTTTGAGCTGTTGTAAATTATAACTAAAAAAAAGTTTTTTTTTGTTATAGTGTTTTAACTGGGAGCTATATGGCTAAAAAAAATGGTTTTTTTGAGCTGTTGTAGCTCAAAAAAATAGTTTTTTTTGTTGGCGTTTTAACTGGGTATTTTCATGGCGTTTTTCTAAATTGAGTGTTTTTATGACGTTTTATTTAAACACCCAGTTCATGTGAGTGGGTTTTTTTGACAATATTACCCCTTAGTGTAATTTAACATCAATGCTACATGTCACCACCAAAATCGTTCGCACCGTTCTCACACTTTTGACCGTTCTCTCTAAATTCTGACCCTATATATATATATAGAGAGAGAGAGAGAGAGAGGGGATAACCCCTATCGTTTAAGTTAAATTGGGTGCTATTTCTTTTGGAGGGACATATAGAACTCCATCGGGTTTTATGACGAAATTTAGTTCTATATATTTTTCGAATGCCCATTTTGGGGGCATAAAATGGCTACGTTGCTTAACCACGAAACTAGCTAGGTTCTATGTCTTTGAAGCATAGCAACACAACATAAAAACCAAATATTGTTTAAATTTGGTGTGATATATCAATATATCATATATCTCATCTAGTACTCTAGTAGTGACATTATGATACATTTAAAAAAAAAAATTTGGTTATTTTTGAAGTTTAAGATGAGGGTTTTAGATTGCTACATGAATGGTTCCTAAAAGAGATAGGCTCCTGCCAATTCATCTGAAAGGCTGCACCAGGCCCGGACCCTCACCCACGGTTGGGTGAGCTGGTTGTGAGTCTTGTGAACCAGGGGACCAAAGGGAACTCTTCCCAAAGCCACACACAGTAGTGTGTGTACAGGAGCACGTGTAAAGATGTAATTGGTTAGTTTACAAGAAACAACACCATACTAGGAATGGGTTGAAATTGCAAATCTTTTCTGGTATCTTGTCTCACTCACTAGCATTTCCTTGTTTTTATGCAAGAATGAATAACTGAAAAAACAATGAAATGTCAAATATCATGCTGCTGTCCAAAAAACAAATAATAAAAAATTAAATTAAACTGAATTTTTTTGAACGGCAAGGAACGACGTGACAACCACCGTGACACCGGATGTTGTGGCCAAGGTCGACTACTCGACCGCCGCCGGCCCCTTGGCTCTCCCACATGCGTGGAAACCCGACCTCCACCCACCCAAAGGCACGACAGTGGAATAATCGTTAAAACCTCGCCTCCCATCCAAGACGAACCGGCGCCACCCGTATTCGCCCTTCACCTGGAGGCCACAGAAAATAATGGGGAGAGTGAAGGTCGAACCTGGGTCACAAAGAACACCAAGTATTTCCACAACCACTCCACCATTACCTCATTGGCTTAAATTAAACTGAATCAACGGACACATAAACTTGAATTCATGATCATTCCACATATATTGATGGCAAATTAGGTTCTACCACTTGAATTCATGATCATTCCACATATATTTCTTTTAAATATAAAGCTTTAACTGTAACCTTTAATCATAAAAGTGTCAAACCAACGAATTACAAACAAATGGCAGGTAAACGGGTAATAAGTTGCGCCGTAACCCCCTTTTGAATTGGAAAACCGATCCTACCAAAGGCGAACCGACTTTTAAGGGTCGAGAAATTACTATTCATGACCCGTTTGACCCTGTTCAAGAATTCCATAACCTCTGGGCTAGGAAACCAAAAGTATCAGAAGCAAATGACAAATTAGGTTCTACCACTTGAATTCATGATCATTCCACATTATAGGACTCAATCACCACCACCACTTGATGAACCTTCTATCATCTAAGTTCACTATTTATCTCTAAGAGACGTAGTGTGGTTGTAAGATGCTTTCCTTTTATTTTAGAGATGGATGGTTCAAATCCTAAAACTGTATATCGTTGATTGATATGAGGGACTCGTTTGCTAAAAAAATCTAGAAGAAATTTTAATCTATTTTACTTTTTTATTCAAGTTTTTTTAAATGGCAACAACACTATTTTATTCAAGTTGTTTTTAGAACTTTTATTCTTGTTGTTTTTAGAACTTTTATTCTTGTTGTTTTTAGAACAAATGTTATTGCCAATGAAGTAGTGGTGAAGTGGTTGGAAAAAGAATTGGAGTTCCTTGTGATCCAGGTTCGATTCTCACTCTCATCGTTATTTTATGCGGCATCTAGGTGAAGAGCAAATACGGGTGGCGCCGATTCGAATTGGATGAGAGGCGAGGTTTTACAAATTATTCAACTGTCGTGCCTTCGGGGGGCGGAGGTCGGGTTTCCGCGCATCTGGGGAGAGCCAAGGGCTGACGGCAGTCGAGTAGTCGACCTTAGCCACAACACTCGGTGTCATGGTAATTGGCACGTCGTTCCTTGCCGTTAAAAAAAAAAAAAACTATTGCTGCCACGTGATTTGGTGCAAATAATAATGGCATACCAATATATTAATTGTAATGTTTACTTTGTGGTAAATTAATAGGTCTAGAGTATTGAATGGTAACTAATTATGGTAGTTAAAAATTGAATGCAAATCGAATCTCCAAAAGGATTTTGGAAGCCAAAAAAACTGAATACAACCATAAAAAGTAAATGCATTCAGTAAAAAGGACAAACTAAAATGTCAGGATCGAAAGATCTTCAAGTTTCAAACTAAATATCATTTTTCTTTAAAATATTATTTTTTACAGCATTTCTTTGAATATAATTAAAATTTTCTATTGTAGTCTTGTCATATAAACCAACATGCAGATAGAAAAATTACGTGCAATGCCTTTGTGCTAACTGCATGAAACCCTTTGAATGTTGCACCAAACGCAATTTTAAGACCATATACATATCCTTTGCAAATGAGCAAGAAATAAACATATAATCTGATGATTCAGCCTCACTTGCACATATAATGCATGCGGGTGAGTTTACATGTACCCCTTATTAATGATCGCTTCCATTGTGAGAATCTTATGCCACCCGACAAATCTTAATTAGTCCCGATTTGGATTAATTACATGCGTTATACTTAATTAATTATTTATTAATTGAGTCCACAACGTCTAGCAAATTTCGGGTAAATGTATGGGATTGCATTTGGTATCCATTAAATTTAAATTTATCGCGTAGCGATAAAAGTGTTTAAATCAAACGTTGGTGATTACACGGTACACTATAAAGTGCTGAAATTGTTCCAATATGTCTGGAACACTAAAGTAATGGCATTATTAATTGTTGGACGTGAAAAATAGATAAAAAAACATGGAACGAATATTAAATTATTGTATTTGCCATTGTTGTTATAAATTAGACACCTACAACTATTGCAATTCACCCAACGTGTTACTAGGCCATTAACTTTAATTCAAACAATTTCACATGTGTAGAGCATGCGTGTACTGTTCATGTATACAGGGCCTCCCATATAGGCCATTAACTTCTAAAACAGGTAAATATAAATGTGTATTTTAATGAATTTTAATGAACCGTATTATGGCCTTCTTGATATATAAAATAATAATTTTTTATCATATAGAAAAAAAGGTTTCATTAAATTTTTTAAACGACATGTCAAGTTATATTTACATTCACACTACTGAGAAATAAATAGTCAACTAGACATCCGCATATACATTATTTATATGAGTAGTCAAAATCAAAACTTGATAATTTTGAGACAACCCTAGCCTTACGATTTCATTTTTACATCTAAAAATATATACTCAAATATACTTTAATGATTATGGGGACCCAAGACCACGATCTTACCATAATGGAAAGAAAACAAATATCTACCATCACATAATTAAAGTGAATTTTTAATTTGAAAAGTAAGAAAATACGTATATAAATTTTATTTTTCTAAATTAAAAACAAGCATTTCCTATAAAAATTGCTCAAATCCTCTCGATAGACGAACTTTGCAAAAAGAAAATCTTAGGCCGCATGTTATGCCTCTCGCCCCTCGCTTGCTACAGCAACAAACCTTCTTGAAATTTGGCTCAATCCACATCATCTTGCGGTGCGGCCCCATCCCCGTAAGCTTTGTCCATTTTCCTTGTGTCAGGCTACAGTATTGCGTTTGGTTGGAGTTTGCAGTGCCGCCACACATGTCGCAGTGTTCCCGGTCGGGGGCACACTCCATCTTTGAACAACCTTGCTCATCCCTCCTCATGTATAACATATAGTCCTAGATTGTTCTCGGGGTTTTGGAATATTTAAAAAAATATATAGCAAGGAGATGTGTCTTTTTTAATTACTAACAACTTTTTTGATAAATAAAATTACATTTATCTTTAAATTTGATAAATAAAAAAACATTTATCCTTAAATCTAAAGGTGTTTTTTTTGTATGACAAAAAATAAAGATAACTTTATATGATTGTTTTGATGAATAGAGAACATAATAAAGAAAATGCTATGTACATCATATAGGCACTTTTTATTGTTCATGAATAAAAAAGATATTGATTTTGAAATTCATTAATCATTGAAAAAATTGATTCTTGCATTGTTCAACATGCTCACAATTCATGGTTGTCACCTAGGTTGCTTTTGATCAAGATTCCATAACTACCCACAATGACAGAAGTCTTGTACTTTCTTAAGAAGTCCAAAGGCATCTTTTGAAGTCTTCAGGATTTTTACATTATGTTTTGATCTTGCAATGGTAATGTGGTGCTCCATAGGACTACTCTTAAGACCATCCGTCACGTAACTTTTGTGGGCTAAGATGAGAAAGAGAGAAAGAGGGGGCTGACGTGGAGGTGTTAGGGGCATGAGAGCGTGCATAAACACGGTTTGTGAAAGTTTTTGTAGGTGGATGACATGAAGAAAAGATGGAGCTTAAAAAATTTACACCTAAGCGTCATGTTAGCTTTATTTGTAAAACAACTGCGACAAAAGGGATATTTGATTTAAATAACCCAACTTTCATCAATTGATCGATAACACTCTTAACTTTCGATTTGTAGCACATCACTCCCAACTTTCAACTTATTTTCCTACATCACTTCCAAACTAATCCAGTTTGCTGACGTCAGCTGCCACGTTACCAAAACAGTGTCACATCATCAAAAAGCCAAACCAGCCACCACGTCATAAAAAAGCCAAAATCAGATGCCATGTCAACTGACACGTCACAAAAAACGCCACGTCACCACACAAGTGCCACATCAACAAAAGCCTAACTAGGTTAGTGTACCATTAGTTTGGGAGTGTCAAAAGAAAATAAATTGAAAGTTGAGAGTGATGTGGTACAAACCAAAAGTTAGGAGTGCTATCGGTTAATTGGTGAAAGTTGAGGTTATTTAAATTCATTATCCCAAAACTAAAATACTATTTACAACTAAAAAATTATATTTTATAATCATTATATGTTAGAACTAGTGATATTGTTAAAGGGTGGTAATATGTGTTACTTTAGTGTTTGATTTATTTGGTTTGTGCATGAAGGAAAGACAAAAGAAGAAATGAGGTGATATAGTAAAAATGAATAGTGTAGGGGTAGAATATGATAAATGGAAGTGGATAGAGGCTTGGGTTTGTCGGGTGGTGTTGCTGCTGCTGCTGCCATGATCATGAAATCAACCAAACAAACAACAACACAGAGAGGACCACCTTTGTCTTGTGAATTCTCTCGAAATATGGGCGGACCATGTATCATGCACGTCAGTGAAATATATAGAAAAAAAAAAACTTTATATATATTAACTCGTGGTGAAGCTTGAGATTTCCGAACAGAGAATCGAAAACGTATAATGTGCATGTTTGATGCATGACCTGAGTTATTTTTGTAGTGCATTTCAAATTGTTTGTAATTAACCAAATAAAAATAAACATGTCACATATGTATCCTTTGCAGTTTGCAAGCAATATTCATTTTGTATCGACACCTATAGAAACTTCATATAAATTTTCTTTTTGCGGCAAGGCAAAATTTATTATAGCAAACTAGAACCACCCCAGCAAGTCGGTGGGTGTGACAAAGTTCATATTAAATACAAAGTACGTTTTGCATGGAAAAACATACACTTGCACATTTTACTTTTAACTCTTTTGTATAAACTCTTTTATATAAAATGGTTATGTAAACCTTTAACTACATTCGTCATTTTACTTTTTTTAACGGTAAGGAACAACGTGACACCGGGCGCTGTGACCAACCTCCACCTGCCCGAATGCACGACAGTTGAATAGTCGGTAAAATTTCGCCTCCCATCCAAGACGAACCTGCGTCACCCGTATTCGTCCTTCACCTGGATGCCGCAGAAAATAATGGGGAGCGTGAGAGTTGAACCTGGGTCTCAAGCAACACCAAGTTTTTCACCAACCATTCCACCACACTACCTCATTGACTCGACATTTTACTTTTACCTCTTTTATATGAAACTTTCTATGTAAACCGTTAACTTCATTCTCTTTGTAACTCCCATCGTTTATACCAAACACTATATACAAGAGTATTAGACTAGAAGGTATGGGGGCCGGCTGAGGCCCGGCTAGGACCGGCGCCGGTCCCCCACACCGCCCCCCTCCCGTCCCGTCCTCACCAGCAGACCACAACCGAACTCGCCGGCCCTCCTTCTCTCACATATACCTATACATATATACATATATATACACAAAGGGGTTCATCCCCCACCCCCTAGGTCCATCCCCTCTAAGCCACTCCTACGTGGCGGTGAGGTGGCGGCTCATCCTTGGAGGACTTGCCTCCTCCATACCTTCCAGTCTTATATGATTTTCGTATCCTAACATATGTATATCACACACAAACTTTTGTGTGTATCATATTTTATAAGTTTATTATTGTTAAGGCACATCAAGTCCCCATGTCATTAAGTCATTTCGTATGATATATTTTTGACACTATTTTAGTTTTTGAACATTTTTTCATGTCACAAAACATGGCTCATATTAGTGAAAGGGCTCAAAAGATTAATGTATATTTTTCTTCTCGATATTATAGAGTTATTAAAATAGTGATAAACAAAAGACGTGTTGTACCATACGCAGTAAATGTGGTACAAAATTCTAAGCATTGAATAGATGTAGCTAAAAGGATGCATGATAAAACATGTAGCATTCATTCCGACTCATTTCTTCACCTAATTTAATACTAGTAGTTAACATTTGCCGGTCACGTGTTCTACCACGTGCCACGCATTACATAACACCCTAACGCCGTTACCGCTTTCAATATATTACACCAAACGCTCTAACTCGTCCGTTAACTATAACGGAGTATATTTATACACTCAAAACGAATTTTAAACTATTACGAAATAATAACATTTCCGTACAAAAACCGACCCGTTACGTTTTACAAAGCAACGAGAGGATCCGACCCGAATATGTCTCCGAAGTCTTGAAGATAATCGTCAACCATGGATCCAAACCCAAACCCGAACCCGAAGTCATTAGCGGACCCGATGTACGTTTCCGACGGGTCGGGTCCTTCAAATACGGTACCCGGAAAGCTAGTCGGGTCGTAAATATCCGGAACAAAATCAGCGAAATTAAATAAATCTGACGTTGAGAAATGATCATCAAACGGCTGAAAATCATTAACGACGTCGTTTAACGGACTGCACTGAGTAGACTGAGCAACGCACTCTTCTGTCGAAGGTGAGTTAAACCGGAGAACAGATTTCGGCGATTTTTCACCTGAGTTGTAACCAGAGTCAAACGACGACGTTTTGTTGTCATTGTTGTCGTCGTCGTTGCTGTTGTTGTTCACCGGCGGTGAAACGGTAACTGGAACAGTAAAATTTGTAAGCGCGTGGGGACCACGCAACTGAATAGCCGCGTGATCATACACCATAGCTGCTTCTTCAGCAGTATCGTAAGTCCCAAGCCATAACCTCACGCGCCGGGTCGGGTCTCTTATCTCCGCCGCCCATTTCCCCCACGGGCGTTGCCGTACGCCCCGAAACTTCTTACCGGAGTTAACTTTCAACCGTTTCTTCGCCCCCACGTCACCTTTCTTCCTCCGTTCAACAGCCGGTTTGTTCACACTCCTATTTCCGACAACATCGTTGTTAATCGTAACCTCGTTAACAAACCTTTTCACTCTTCTTCTGTTACAAAACACTTCATCTTCATCACCGGAAGAATCAGTTGCATACGGGTCGGTAACCGATATTCTGACAACCTTTAACGACGACGTTTTGTTGAGCATTGTAATGTGGGTTTTGTGTTGGGTAAACTTAACTGAAGAAGAAGAAGAACAAACGGGTGGGTTTTCCATAGTGATGAGGTGACGGATTGGGATCAAACGGGCATTGAACGTGAAGGGAATATATATGGTGAATGAAAAGGTGGAGATTCGTTAACGATAGAGGAATAAAATAAAGGGGTTTGGAATACTCGTGCGAGAGAGAAGATTAAAGAGTAAAGAGTGTATCAAAGTTGCAGAAAAAGAAGAGAGATAGAAAGGTTAATGAGAGAGAGAGCACACATGGTAGAGAGAGAGTAGAGAGAGAAAAGAGGGTGGAGGAATCAAGGAATATAGCGAAAGAGATTGTGGTTGACTGTACTATTTCCGGTATGGAAAGAGGGTAGGTACTGCGTACAGCAGGTGTTTGTGTGTGTGTGTTTTTATGAGAGAGAATTTAGAGAGAGAAAGTGGTGCAGAGTACAGAGCTCAGAAGGGTTTGTGTGTATGGGAAGACGATGGTGAAAAATTGCAGTGAAGAGTGAAGACGGAAATGGTATCCCCAACTTGCTTTTTTATAGCATATCCTGACACTCGTAAGGTTTTTTTTTTTTTTCTTTTTTTTTTTTTTTTTTTTTTAACTTTTAAAATATATTTTAATAATGTTTTAAACTTTTAAGGGGGGCGTTTCTATTTAAATAAGGAAAAAAAACAATTTTTACTTTTTGTAGTTTTACTTTATATTTTACTTTATATTTACTTTGAACCATGTTGAAGGTTTCAATTTACATGTGCATAGACATTGTTTTGTGGACACAATTTGCTACTAATTTATTAGGTTTTTGAAGTTAAGAAAGCTAAAAGCTATAATTAGTTTTATTGTTGTCTCATATAAAGATCAAATAATATTTCAAATCTCAGAAGAAGTAGTAAAATAGTCGTGCTATATAGCGGAGTTTTGGTTAGGATCGGTTTGGTTTAGTATTGACACTTGGTATGGAAGTTATAAAGATTATGACAGAGGATATTTATATGTGTTTTGTATCGATTGAAAATAATAAAAAGAAATTTATATCGGATGGTGTCATTGTGCCGTGTTAAAAAAAGTCTTAAAAAATAATGTTGTTGCCAATAGCGTGGAAGCTAACGTCGGCACATAAGAATCGGTCTAGGTAGGTGGCGGGACTCTAACTTGCACTTCCCTGTAAGGAGCCAGCACTTGAACAAGGTGGAGTGGACTAGGGCTCTGGTTGTGTAAGTTTTTTATTTTAGTGCTATATATATCCGGAAAAAAGGAAAGTTGGTAGTTCAAAATTTCAAAATTGAAAGGTCGCCTCATAGTGTTTACTTTAGACGCGAATTCATAACTATTAGGTTGAACGTAGTGGGGCGCGAAGTGGGGCTATAGCGCCCACATAGCGCCGCCCACACCACCCCTCTGGGCGCTATGCCCAAAAAAAAACAAATGGCGTGAAAATTTTCGCGGCGCGAGAAGGTGTTGATTTGTTCTGCATTTTCCACTTTGGTCCCTGCATTTTACAATTTGGTCCCTGCATTAAAACACTTTGGTCCCTGCATTTTACACTTTGGTCCCTGCATTTTACACTTTGGTTATGATGAGGTAGGGGCTTTATGACTACGGGCTCTAGTGACATAATGCCTCATAAAGCCCCTGTGTGACGTGGCACGACACGTGTCGCATAACGCCCACAAAAGGGCTTTATGACTACACATGGCCTTAGTATTAAGTTGTGTTGTGTAACCCTGTTTTAAATAAAAGTATAGAAAAATATATAGACACATAATGTTATGCAATTCAAAATTTCAAAATTGTATAATACATAGAAAATTATTAGCTTATATGAAACAATATGGTCTGTAAAATATTTTGCATTCCATACTAATTGAATGAGAAGGATTGCATTGCACTAAATAAAGGATGCTAATTGCAATTCCCCATTTTAATTTCGGTATCCAATGGAGACAATTGGCTAATGCCATGTGGAATTAAGTTCCACATCTGTTTAGATTTGATGACTTAAAACAAACAAGTAAAAACATTGTTAAAAACCATCATCAATGCAAGGTGATAAATGTACTCACATACGTATCTAACTGTGTTGTTGCTTCCATTCTTTGGCAACACATCCGTTCTTGGTGTCGTGTTCCGCATCTTCTCTTATTCTCATATAGAGACTTGCTGGAAATTCATAACCACCTAGGATTGAAGAATCCTCAGAAGCTTGTCTTTCATGGGATCATGATTATTGGGAGTTGGAGAATAGTGAGAGTTAGGAATGAGTTAATCTTTTTGAATAAACGGGTGAGAGTTGAGGACATCATCAGTGAGGTCAAGACAATGGGGTTCCTTTGGCTTAGAAGTAGATCTAAAATCAAATCTATCTCTTGGAAAAATTGGTGTAAGTTTGTAATTATGTAATCTTTGTGTTGTTTTGGCCGCCCGGTCCTCGGGTTTGGCGTGTTTTCTAATGAAGTATACGTTTCAAAAAAAACGTATCCAGACGACCGCCACATCAGATTTTCACAAATACACTAAAATACTCATTTTCTCTCTAATCCTACAAACTAGGGGTGAGCGTTTCGCGGTTCCGACCCACGAGAACCTTAAACCCAACCCGCGAGAACCTTGGACCCGAACCTTTTTGAATATATGGGTCGGTTCCTGGTTCTAGATTTATATGAAATATGGATTCCGGGCCGGGTCGGTTCCGACCCGGTGGTTCTAATATAAGAACCACAAGAACCATTTGTATTTTAATTAGAACTAGGATTAACCCCGCGCACGTTGTGCCGCGCTAAATCAAATCGTTCTCGGTTCTCGGTTTGATAACATGTACGTTTGTGCTTCGATTACTTATATACTATTTCGCACAACGCAGTCCCGGGAAAAATTATATCAAGACCTAGGAAAAAATAGGCACGTAAACAAACTACTTATTGAAGTTAAGGGACTGTAGAGTAACATAATTAAAGTTAAGGGCAACAACGTGAACTGGGTTAGTAAAAAGAAAAAAAATATAACGAAGGTTTTGGGGGTGTTAAGTGAAAATTCTGTAATTATTTCAATAAAATATATGACATCGCAATGGACGGGACTCGAACCCGCTGCCCTTGAAACGTCGACACAATCAACTTAGCTGCCCTTGAAACGTCGACACAATCAACTTACCACTAAGGCACTAATTACATTGGCATGTTAAAATAGTTAAGAAGCAAATAGAATACAATAGTCTTCTTTTAGCTATCTACGCGACCTCTAATCCGACACCACCATATGCAATTTCACCGGTTACAAAGAAAAATTTAGCTGCAAGCTGAGTGAAAGTCTAAGTGGCTATCTGACCTTGGTTGAAAATCATCACATCATATCTGCTGGAGCAAGACAAACGAATCAAAGACACAAAAGTATGCTTTACCAAATCGGCTTCCACGGTACATTGATTTCCTTATTTCCTCAATTTAGCATTTAGATGAACTGATGCTTGGGTGCTTAGTGACTGCCAACGCACTAAAATTCTAAGCATAGTACAAATGATATCACCCAAAACCAGGAGTACAGGACTTCAAAAACATCCTCAAGTTGAAAGCAGAATATCAATATGAAAATCTCAGTAGCAAATGTAAAATCTAAGGCATGGATGTTTATATACAGACCTAGCGTCTTATTTAAATGATAAAGTCACCATCCACATTAAATCAAAATTTATCCGTAATTTGTAAGCTGCAAAAATATCCAGATGTGGGGCAAAAATTAATAGATGCTCAATTTATCTTCAGGGGATGCGTAGCAAATCGACAATTTCGTATTGACGCTTTCAAATGACCTAAGCCGCTAATTACAACAGCTTCGATTTCCATGGTAAAAAAACATAAGAGCAACAGGGCCTATATGTCAGCATACCTGAAGAAGACGAAATAGCTAACATAATTGAGAAGACGACTTGAATTCAATGATTAGTATCCAAGCAAATGACGATTGAGTCTTAATTTCTATAAATAAAAAAATCTTGTACCTTATCAATTAAAGTAAGAATCAGAACAGGGAAAGGCCTTCAACGAAATTCCAGTTTCACCGTTGCTTGTGGGAGTTGGGGAGAAAATTTGGAATTTCTTGTTGATCTTTGCTAGTATTTTTTTCGATTTAGTTTCTGCAACCACAAAAGAATAATAAATTAGTTAACAATTAGATTATAGATGCAATCTTCTAATACAAAAAAAAAAAAATAATAACAAAAAAAAAAAATCTTAAGTATGTTTTGCCTGGCACTATTCCTTTCGTTTCCTTGTAAAATAAAATAAAATAAAACTGACAATTTAGTTTTAATATACATTAAATAAAGCTTAGTTCATGGAAATCTGTGATTGACATCAGATCAATATTATATTCATGTTACTATGAAGCTAATCAATCCAATTAGAGACCATTTCATTGTACTCTGTTTTATGATTGTGTGTTATATTCAAATATAAAATGCTCATGTTCTTTTTTGTAATGGATTTGTGATGTTTCTTGTTTCATAATTGCTATACATAAAATTGCTCCACTTGCCCTATGTAGGCAGACCAAAAAACGTCTTAATTTATGCCTACTGGATCTAAATATTCAGTATTTTGGTTCTAAATATGACTAAAGGGACTTCAAGGAATGCGGTTTGCAATCTCATGCTAGCAAACTTAAGAATCGATATTATTAGAAACCCGATGTTTAATACTTCACTGAACCAAGAAATTGCATTATCATGTTTACAAAATGCCCCAAATCAGATAACCCTAAACACTCAGTCCTGTTTAAGAACCCTAATTCAGACGAAAGATAACATAAGTGTTGATGGGTTCATCATATATCAATCCGTTAACCCACTAAAACAAAAGAAAATCATAAACCAAAACCATCTTTAGATTATCGTACCTTTAAAAGTTCTTTTGTATTGCTCACGCCATCACTCTAATTGGACCCCGTCGTTAGCGATTTGAGAAAAGGGTTTTGATGAAGGTTTCAGACATGGCCGCAATCTTGAATGGTGAAGCAATTGTTGGACCTGGAGCAAGCAACACGATAACCATCATGAGAAAGAGCAAGAATGAAAACAATGATCTTGTAACCTTGCTTCTTTACCTGGAGTTGGAACGTGGCAAGCAGAAGAAAAGCAAATCAAACGTGTCAGATGATGAAACCATGTATGCAATGAAGTGTACTTTGGTAATAACTAATAAGTGGCACCTTGTGATTGGACCAACAATTTTCTTACTGTTCATCAAGCCTTGCTAACCATATTTAGTTAATGTATATAAAAACAACAATTTATAGAAATGGTCCGGTAGATATATATTGTTAATGCAAAAAATAACACAATGATATTCTTTCGTCTCCCCGCTATTCTTTTTTAAGTGTTATTGTAATCGATTTCACGTTATATTAGTATAATATTTAAAAATATCGTTTTAAAGAAAAACAATGTATTTTTCGTGAAATATTTTCCAACTACATGTATATGTATGGATGCGATATATTACAATATATATATATTTATTATATCTAAATTTGAAGTATATATTTATGTATATTTCTCTAATGTATTTATATGTATGTATTTGTGACAAAAATAAAAGCAAACACACCACATATTATGGTATAGTCTTATTACATACTTTGCGTTACTAGATAATGTGTGATTAGGTATGGTCTCATGTATATATACATGTATCTTCCTTTTGTGATGCATACATAATGGATCTGCATAATGTTCTGAGTGACGAGAATGATAAAACCGTTACTAAAACACAAGCCGGGAAACGAAACGTGGTTTAAAAAGGAAGCTCATAGGCTATTATTGGAATCATTCGGATGAATTCTTTGACGAACATGTTAAAAGAATGGGAGGATATAAACCCTCAAAGGCCCATTACATATAAAAGGTTCTTGTGCATCAGACCCTTTACCCGACCCATCATATCCTCTAGGACCCCGAACCACATAGCCTTCTAGTGCCCGACTTCGTTTTGACATGTGTTTGACACGATTCATGTAAAACAAAAAAAAAATGTGTCTCAACTCAATGCCACGTTTGTTTCCCATAGTACAACAAAATTATTAGCTAATGTACAGTCAAAGATAAACTCGGGAGTCTGAGCTAGCAATGGGTTTTTTTTTTTTCTGTGTTTCATCATTGTGTAGATGATGAATTAATGAATTAAAGCGTTCATTGAAGTGTCTAAGGGCTCCCGGCGGACACAAGACCACTACCACCACCCTCATCAAACACCGAAATTGTGTCGCGGACACTCTCGCAGAGTGGAGTCGCTACAACTATCGCTCTCATCTGCTAAGACCTTCTTCGGAACATTATCGCTAGACTTCCAACAATCTCTTTCACCTCCACTGCTTGCGTTAGCCGCTCATGAAACCATGTTTGCGATCACTTCCTTTGTCGTCCCAAGCTCTCCACTTCATGTTCCTTCACTCCTCTTGAGGTAACATTTTTTAAGCCCCAAGTTTTGCATGAATCGAAAATTTTAAGATGGTAGAGATTACCAATTATAGAATTATAGATGAGAGTTTATGAATTTTTTTTAATGAAGTATGCACACATATTCAGATTTTTTTTTTCTCATCCTCAGACAAATAATAAAAAAATATATATGCTAGCTAGGCTTAAGAAACTGTAATGTCATGTAAATTTTTACTATGTTATAACAAATTTAAATTAATAGGCCGTGACAAGCGACGTTCACGTGCTTACAAAATAAGGCAAAAACATATATTTGTTTACTTTCATATTCTCAAAAAGATATATAAATAGATATTTATATTAGCTATGTTATATGTCATATATGTAATAAGAATTATTTCTAACACATGATTTACAGTTATAATTTTGTCTCAACAATTTGTGGTAACATTTAACCGAATGTTTAACATTTTGGTAGCCATCAAGCAGGGCCGGATTTGGGCCTGTGCAAGAGGTGCCATGGCACAGGGCCCAAAACATGTTGAGGCCCAAAATCATATAAAGTTAATATATATTTAATATATAAATATGCTGTAGGAAGAATTATGCATATTGGTGTGTTGGCTCAGTGGATGCAGCAAATAGTTTCAAAGCTGGAATTCCGGGTTCGAATCCCGTTGTTGTTTTCTTTTTGTTTGGGTCACAAGAGGCTTTGTTTTAGCAATAGGGGGAAAAATTCCATGTGCTCACATCAATTTCAACTTTGTAAGCTTATTTTTTAGTTTTAATTTTTATTTATGCTCACACCAATTGCAACTTTGCAAGCTTAGTTTTTAATTTTCATTTTGATTTTTCACATCTAAATTTGGGCCTCCACAAATTGCAAGTTCTTTTATTTTTTCTTCTCATTTAATCATTTATGTAACAAACTTTACATGTTTTCTTGTAGGTTTTTTATTTTTCCTTTAACCATTTACAAAATAAACTTAAAAGAACTCAGTATCTAGTTCTATTTTTTTTATGGGTATGTTTCATATATTCAGTTCTTTTTGCTACGCTACTTATATTTTGTTTATTTTATAACAAACATAGTCGTATTGTGGTTTTTTGATATATGATTGATGAGTTTATATTATAGGGAGGGGCCCAATTTTTTTTGTTTCGCACGGGGCCCAAAAGTATTTTATCATTCTCGGGGACGGCCCTGCCATCAAGATATATCAATCACAAACAACACACACGTGAGACTGATAATGCAATTAAGTTTGTATGTGATTAGGTTACATGAGAGATATTCAGCCACACCTAGATCTATCTCCAAACTGATTTGGCATTTGAACAAAGTAATAGAGTGGTAAGTCAATATTATTTTAATAAAGTGGTTATTTAAACCACTAAACCTTTGTGAATGTATGGTTTAGTTAAAGCCCCACTTCCTATGTGACACTAACGTGACAGTGTGACACTAATTTTTACACCTTTTAGTTATTCCACTACATAAGTACACATAGTCTTGCCGGTTTTCTTTTCTCATATCCCATATATTTATATAGATTGTATTAATTTATAACTTATTTAGATTAGATTAGCAATCAATTACACAAGATTTTTATGTGAAATGTATTAAGCGCTTTTGCAACGTTGACCACATTATATATATGTATAGGGGTGATGTGTAAGGCACTTGACCAACTTTAACCAAAAAATCTAACTGTGTTTGGCCTAAAGGATATAACGTGTATGATTTTGAAACGTTATAAGGACAAAACCAGTCAATTTTGAAGTCAAAGGACACCGCCTACAATTTGGTACATACATAAAGGACAAAACTTGTAATTTACTCTTTATTTTAATTTATCTTTGTCTAAAGAAAAAGGAAATGATTTCTTGAAAAATAGAAAAGAGACCATGGTTGTCATGGTTTAATCCATGCAAACCATGATGGATCATGCAAGGGGATGGTGTAGCCTTCCATTTATGTTCTTACCAGACGAATCATGTCATAACTATGAACCCCCACACCCTTTAGCCTAAGAAGATTAACATCCGATATGTTGTGGTGGATAAATGATTAAATGGGCAGCCTCAATAATTTCAAGACCTAGTTAAGATTATGGACCATAAGCACGTTAATTATTTAACTTTTTGATTATTTTGCTAGGTTTACTGCGATTTAATTTTTGGTGTTTTCAATTATTAAAACACAGCAAAATTAGGTGTATTATATTTTGGTCAGTAATGACCTTCAACAATGTTAATCATGTTTCAATCATTATTGGACCACTTCACTCATGCAATTTAACTCATGCATATATTATCGTATTATTAGACAACTTTTTAAAGTATTAAACATTCAAGAATTATCTTACCCATTTTACAAGTCTACATTAAAAGCCAGGAGTTTAGAAGATACGAATCTAACTCGAATTTATTTAAGCTTGATTTCAACTCGTTTATAGCTTATATTCAAAGGTCTAGAAAGCATTGGCCGCAAGTATCTTGACGATCTAAAAATTTGTTAATTAACCGAAAATCAACGGTATTTGTCAGTCCAATTGTGACATGCATATTCTTGTTATTTGATTAATTAAAATAACTATGTAAAAACGCTACATGTCTTACGTATTTCTTTGTACTTAAAAGTTTCCATGATTACTTGATTAGCGATGTAAACAGTAAAAGTAATCCGAATTAAATTGATAATGCTAGTCTGACTTGTTCATATATATTAAAATATTTGAAAATAGAAATAGAATAAAGAAAGATTTGAAAAGAATTTTGGTGTATTTTTCTAATGCTAGCAATAGTGTTATTTTAGAAAAGAAAAGGAACGTGTTTTGTTAATATTTTTCATCACATGCCGTTTTGTATTCTAATGAATTTGGATTATATCATATCATTTTGTATCTAGAGAAATAAAAATCATTTTATTGACATGGATGTTAAAGGCAACTTGGTGTTTGTCTTCTTATTGGCACCTTCCTTGCCCACGGGAAACGATGGTCGTCGGACAATGAAGTCGAGTCGGTTATAAAGATGTTTTAAACATCCCAAGGCGAATCATAGGCAACAATCCAAGAGCTTTAAGAGTTTTTTTTTTCATGTTCCAAGAGCATATATGCGGGATCCTTTTGAATGCATGTGCCGAAGATGGACCAAATATTTTCCTTATAAAGGGAACGAACCATCTAACGGTTCATTGGTGGTTATCACTCTTGATACTTAACTATATTAGGGGGAAACTTATTGGTAGTAACTCAATTACTATTGACAACCAAGTTACCGTTATAGTGACATTGACGATCAATAGGGCCATCCTGATCGTACTTGCCAATGATGACTCAAGTTGTTGCCGACCATAATTACATTGACGATCAATAGCAACTTGCTACTGGTAATCAGCTCCCACTCATGTTCATTTACATGCATTTTTTATCAGCCATGTAAATTTAAAGAATTAAAGCACATGCATTTTTTTATCAGCCATGTAAATTTAAAACAATTTTAGATTGTCATTTACACACGCCATTTCCTATGCCCACTGGACCACACCAAGGCACCACCCAAACCTTATTGAAGGGGCAATACCCCCCTCGGAACCCTTTGGTCACTAGGAGTAGGGATTCACCCACTTGTATAAGTGTTTACTCCACACATTCTAACTTGTAACGATGTTTATTCTCATTTTTCGAGTTTTAAATAAATCCCAATTAACCAAAATGACTTGCTGACGCTAAAATCACAAACATAAATAAGCTATGCAATATAATTCTAACAAATACCTTACATATGATTTTATACTATTTTTTATATAATACATAAAAATATATACGTTACTAAACAAGTTGAGCAAAACACAATCATGAAACAATCAAGATTAAACAAAACAAAAACAATCGACAACTAAGCAAGTACACTAGATTCGACAAATGCCAAGGAAGTTCTCTTTGTACCTTAGTTCTATTTTTAACATAATTGCGTTGATTTTTGCTTTGTCTTTTCCCAACATTAATATAGTAAATTTATATAACTTCCACAAAAGTTATAAAATTGCAATTTGCGTAACTTTGTAATATAGAAGTCAAATTATGCATCAACCCCAAGCTTGCTTACTTCGAGCCACTAAATTAGAGAAAATTTATCATTTTATATTAACTAAAATTTGGTCTATTCTTTGTTTTTTTGGAGTTTGGACATTTGGTTATTCATAAGATAGCTTCCATCAAGGCTTTGCAAATTTCAAGAGTTGTTTTTATTCCATCTAAAACTTAACCTGTGTGTTATGACTCCTTTCCTTTCATACTTCAACCACATTATGACCATCCCCTTCATTTCACTTTTTATATTATTTTAATATTAAATAGAGAGAGAAAATAGAGAGCGAGTGAATGAAAGGAACGCGTTGATCAGGATGACCCTATGATCTCACCGAACCAAAGGAAGATGTGTGATGTTCCCCTTCATCACCATCCAATGTGGCACCCCAGATCATCTCTCCGATTTTATAACACATAGCAGGGCCGGCTCTTGGGCCGATCAAACTGGAGACTCAAATTTTTAAAGGGCCCGAAAGAATTTTATAAGCATATATATATATATATATATATATATATATATATATAGGTAGAGGATCCTGTAAAAAAAGGCCTAAAGTGTGAGAAAGGTAAGAAAGAATCTCAGCCATTAGATCTTTGATCTAATGGTTGAGATAATAGGGACCAAATTGTAAAATATTTTTATTAATTTGGACTGAATTGAAATATCTAGGGGCAATTGTGTCTTTTTATCCCCATTTTCTAAATCAAAATCCCTACAATTTCTCCCTCTCTCTCTCCAGATCTCTCTCTATCATACGTTCAGAATTTCTCTCTCCATTATCAACTCCAAGACCACCATGAATCGGAAGATTAAACATCAATCGGAAGCCGGTGTCGGAAGCGGTTGTTGAAGACGATCGTTGTTGATTTTGGATGACGGATGCGAGCGGTTGTTGAAGACGATCGTTGTTGATTTTGGATGACGGATGCGAGCCGGCGGTGGTGATTTTGTTGAAGACGATCGTTGTTGATTTTGGATGAGCGGATGCGAGCGGTTGTTGAAGACGATCGTTGTTGATTTTGGATGACGGATGCGAGCCGGCGGTGGTGGTGGTTCGAGCGGCGGCGGTTGTGGTGGTGCTGGATCGGCAGCGGTGGTGCCGGATGTGGCAGTGGTGGTGGTGCCGGAAGTGAAGAAGATGATACAGAGGTGTTTTATTTTATTTTCTAAATGGTGTTATTTTGTTTACTGAATGGTGTTATTTTGTTTGCTGAATGGTGTTTTTTTGTACTGAATGGTGTTACATTCTTTGTACTGAATAGTTTTTTTTTATTTTTGTTTTACTGATGAATGGTGTTATTTTTGTAATGAATGGTGTTAGTTTTTTCTTTTCAGATGGTGTTTTTTTTATTTTTCTGAATGGTGTTATTTTTTTCTGAATGGTGTTATTTTGTTTATTGAATGGTGTTATTTTGTTTGCTGAATGGTGTTATTTTTGTACTGAATGGTGTTATATTCTTTGTACTGAATGGTGTTTTTTTTTATTTACTGCTGAATGGTGTTATTTTTGTACTGAATGGTGTTATTTTTGTGCTGAATGGTGTTATATTTTTTTTTTTTGTGAATTGTGTTATATTTTAAAACACCATGTATGAACATGATCTGAATGGTGTTATATTTATGGACGGTTATAATTCCTAAAATCCAGGTTTTTCTCTCTCCAAATCCTTAAATCAAGGATTACCATATTTGAATTTGTTAATTAATTTACAATCTTACCCTTTTCAATTAATTTAGATCTAATGGTTGAGATTATTTCTTACCTTTCTCACACTTTTGGTCTTTTTTACAATAACTCCACCCTATATATATATATATATATATATATATATGTATTATACGAAATTATTTATTTAATATATGCATACGTTTATTTTATATAAAAATGTATGTAGTGGAGTGGTATCTCAAGATAATGTAGAGGTCTCAAGTTTAAGACTTGTCTTGAACACTAAGATCTTATTTTTTTATTCATTTCCCCCTAAAGTTTTTTGAGAGTTCTCGGGGACAACAGTGACACATAGCCTTATGATTTAATAGTGGGTTTTTGAAGAATAAAGCTCTACAATTATTATTTATTATTATTCAAAGCTGTAGCGGTTGCCGGTTCCACACCATTATTGTGACAAACTAAGCCGTATGATTCAAAAATTATTGTCGATATTCATTTTTATAGTTTTCAATTGATGTAAAACACATGTCGAATGCTATATAGAATAACGTTGCTAAACTAACACTATAACGGATTATAACGATACAGACCGAATACCCGCCGTTACCACACCGCACTACCACAACGAGTGCTAGTAAAATAATTAGACTACATGGTATGGTGATGGACCATCCTTGGAGGATGGTCCGCCACGTAGGCGACACGTCACAATCCTCACTAAGATGGTCCATCCTCCAAAACTACAAGGCATGGTAGGATGATCCTAGTCATAGTTCTCACCATGTTTTTTTTATTTTTTTATTATTTTATTTTTTTTTAAATTTGACAAATATACTAATAAAATATTTTCATTAATATTAAACACACAATACATAAATGGCCGAGTTCAATTTTCGCCACTTCGAGGAAACCGAGTCGATATCTCTATACGGGCCTTGGTCCATCATGGCGAGAAACTTGGCCAATACTTTGGACCAAAACCCGTCACCCGGTTGGTTATTACCTATAAAAAAACGAACAAATAAAATTAAATAAACAAAACAAACCTTAAAACATATAAAATAATAAAAAAAAACTTACTGTTATGAATAAAAAATTAAAAACCTTAAACTAAACTTACTGTGAAGAATTAAAAAATTATTAAATTTGAAAACTTAAAAACTAAACTTAAAAAAACTTACTGTTATTAAAAAAAAATTAAAAACTAAACTTAAAAACTATTAAATTGAAACCAAAAAAAAACTATAACACTTAAAATGTAAACTTTATTCAAAATATAGAAATTTAATTTTTTTTTTTATATTAACGGTCATATTTTAAAGGGGGGGCCCACACTTTTTGCATCGTCGCCAACGTCCATTTTCGGACGGAGAAGACGGGGACGTATGGGGGCGGCACGGTGTGTGGACCGTCGCCGACCCGCGACGGGCCGGGGCCGACCCCCATACCGTATAGCCTTACAAACTGTAAATAAAAGACGAATAAAAGGTAGTCAACCTGTTTTCTCTGTGCCAATCCGTTACCGGCGCCGGTCACCCGCCTCGTGACCACCACGTGCTTCTAACCACGTGACACAGACGTGCTCTCCCTACCTTCTGCAACTAGGATTTTACAAAATTAAATAATTAAGTATAAGTGTATACGTGTAAGTTATGCAGACTTTTTTATTCTTTAAGATTACAAAAATATCTTTCCTTCTAGTATATTTTCATAAAATTTAAAGTGTGATTCAGGTTTTAGCATGGCTGCAAACGAACCAAACGTTTAGCAAATAGTTCGTGAATCATTCAGTAAAAAGTTCGTTTGTATTTCTTTCGTTTAATAAATGAATGAACACAGGCAATAAATTTTATTCGTTTAGTTAAACAAACGAACATAAATAAGGGTCGTGTTCGTTCGTTAACTTCATGAACGTTCGATAACGTGTTCAATTGTTTTTGATAGTTTATTATGGTTTTTAACTTTTATTTTTTATTTAAGGACTTCAAAATTCCTACTAATAAAAAATTAATTGGATATTGTGTATTACGTATTAGTGATTCTCCTTACTTTCTAGAAACCCTGGTTATAAATTGTCGTTCCCGCTCTCATTATAAGTAGACGTGACGCAACTACGCCCCCGTTCTCATTCCAGTATCCGATTTAGGGTTTTTGCCCTCGTGTTCTTCGTTATTCTCAGTATATGATGGGATGGTTTGTGTTCGATTTTGTCAATGAACACTTGATTGTGTTTATTTGCCTTCATTTGTGTTCATCTGTGTTTGTGAGCGTTCGTATGTGTTCATCTGTGTTCACTTTTGGCTGGTACCTAAAATTAACGAACAAACACAAACGAACACGAACACATTCATTTCCTTAACAAACGAACGCGAAAAAAAATCTCGTTCGATAAGTGTTAATGAACAGTTCGTGAACACATTATTTCCTTAACAAACGAACACAAACAAAGATGTGTTTGTATTCGTTCGATCGATTCGTTTATAGCCCTATCTCTTAGCGTCTGAATAGTAACATAATATTTTTGGAGCAAGTAGGTGCAAATATGAATCTTACTCGAAATTGGAAGTCGGTGGTTGATATCTTTAAACACAGACTGTCACTATGGAAAGCCAAAACACTATCGTATGGTGGGAGAATAACACTCATAAAATCTGTCTTAAATTCGTTGCCGACATATTATTTCTCCTTGTTCAAAGCTCCTTTGAAAGTAATTGAGTCGTTGGATAAAATAAGAAGAGTGTTTTTTTGGGGGGGATCGGAAGAAAAGGCGAAAATGAATTGGGTAGCATGGGATAAAACAATCGCTCCGGTGGAGTATGGGGGTTTGGGTTTCGGTTCACTTAGAGACGCGAATCTAGCTATGCTAGCTAAATGGTGGTGGAGGTTTAAAACAGAAAAGGATGCTTTATGGCGTCAAGTAGTATGGGCGATTCATCATAGACCGAGGGCATGGAGTGAATTCCCGGGTAAAGTCTCAATAGCTGGGCCATGGAAAAATATCCTTAGCATATGGCAACCGCTCTCCTTGGTTGGAGTTGATATGAAACAGGATATATCGGCGACAGTAAGAAATGGTAAAAGCATATCCTTCTGGCTGGACAGGTGGGCCGACCCATCGCCATTGTACCTAAAATTCCCGGACATCTTTAAAATCGAATCGGATAAAAACTGCAGCGTGGCGGATCGGTTGGGATCCGGACAGGCTGGGCCTGCTCTCAATTGGGCCTGGATTCGGTCTGATTTAAGTGGGGTTGAAGCGGAACAATTACATCAGCTCACGGGCCTACTCAATGGTTATGTTCTTGAGTCTGGGCCGGATAGATGGGCCTGGAAATACGAGACCAGCGGGTTTTTCAGTGTGTCCAGTATCAAGTCCTGGCTTGGTTCTTTTAACCGATCGGTCCCGCAACACATTTTTAAGTGGAATAGTTGGGTTCCAAAAAAAGTAGCGATCGTAGCTTGGAGAGGCGAGATGGAGAGGCTCCCAACCAGGCAGGCTTTGTCAGCTCGGAACGTGCCGGTTTTGGATCAAAGATGTGTTATGTGTGGCGAGTATATTGAGACGTGTGAACACTTATTCGTGTCATGCCAGTTTGCACAAATAATATGGCAAAATGTTGCGGATTGGTGCAAGATTCCCCCTATTTATGCGTTTGGATTAAAGGATCTACTGGTTTTACACGAGTCGGTCTCAGGTTCAAGGATGAAGAGGAAAGCGCTGCATGCGGTAGTCTTGGTCTCGATCTGGTGCCTTTGGAAAGCAAGAAATGAGCTCGTATTTAGACAAACGAACCCGAATACCATCAAACTGTTGGAGGAGATTAAAGCAATGGCGTTTCTTTGGGTTAAAAATAGAGCTAAATTGGAGGCTTTCTCATGGGAGGCTTGGAGTCGCTTTTATTTTGGTTAGTTTGTAATGAACATGTATCTGGTTTGGTGTTGATGTAACTGTTGTATATTGGTGGTAGCACCTTGCTACAAGTGGAATAAAATTTTTCTGTCGGCCGTTCAAAAAAAAAAATATTTTTGGAGCAAATTTCATGAGAAAGTAAGAAACATGTATCAAAACACAAGTTTCAAGATTGTTTTCTACTTTGAGACTCGATAACTATGGATTAACGGGACTCGATTAATACTCTATTAAGCAATGACATGTAAAATGTAGCTCGCACTACACATGTGATTTTTTTTTTCCGACTTGCTTTGTATTGTTATTGTCATTTTTTTGGATTTGTTAGTTTATGATGACAAATACAGTCACATGTTGATTCATACACGTATTGATTAAAAAAATAAGAAAATATATTATTAAGGATAAAACCATTTTACTTTGTATTTGATTTTATATTTAAAACGGGAATATAATTTACTAACTCATATTATGTGTCATGTCATGCCATAAGCTTAGTGATTACAATATCACTTACATCAAACATAATAAACATTAAACTTTGTTTATGTTAAAAACTAAAATTTAAAGAATACTAATTTTTAAAATATATAATTTTAAAAACTTGTTGCGTATGAAATACACCAAATATACTTGAAATGGGTTGACTCATGTTGTAAGCCGAACATCCGAAGTAGCATTTTAGAAGAAACTGGATTTTATTTGTCCAGGTCTATTCGCACACGGCTGTTGTCTTTTTGCACATCCAAAGCGCCTCGCTATGGCTAAAGCGGGGCGCTTTGGCTTTGGTCAACAGACAAGGACTGACTTCTGTCTTATTCCGTTATCTCGTATCATTTAGGTTTGAAATCACAAGTACTCCTGTGAGAAGTGTTATGCGTATCAGCCGCCTACCGTACATGAACATGACGTATTTTTTCATTAATTGCAGTATTATGATGTATATTGTCATTTCGGGTCGTACAAGTGCGTATTGAATCTGATTGGGTCGTGTCGGTGACATTCGGTTTTTAATGTGATGTAACGCGTATATTGAACAAACACAAACGTGATTATTATTAAACACATTTAAGATACATCGTGAACATATGGGGTTGCATTAAGGTCAGGGGCACGATACGTAAGCATTTCGTACATGTTGATCTGATCCCTGTATAATGTATGCCAGGCAGTTGCGCGCTCTGTTATGTTCGCTGTCTAGAGTAGGTTTGGGGGAGGCATTGGATAACAACCTCCAAGCTCTACATGTATGAAATGCCCATTGTCGACGAACACAACCGCAACTACCAGGTGAGGTTCCTCAGCTTCGTTTGGGCCGCCCAGCAGAGGGAAAATTGTATCGCTCCCACGAATGTCGAAGGTGTGAACAATCACACCGTATCGTTGGGCAATAAGAAACCCCGTTTCAGGCATCGACATGTAATTTTCGATACCTGCTCGTCCCAACCCCTTGAAATCGATCCGTTTAACCAGCGCATCATAATGTCTTATGTTTTCCGGATCGAAAACCTGCCTCCAAAGCGATTCGTTCATACGTAACTCCTTTAGAAGTTGTTCCCGGATCTTCAAATATGAATTTTGTTTCACTCCTAACCCAACAGCCACCGATCGAAATCCACAATGACCATCTGGTTTCACGTCCTTTATTCTAACGATGTATGGATGGATCACTTTGGGAATCTGAGATGCGTAGTTGCGGATCGCTATATCCGTCTTAGGACCGAGCTTGATATTCGGGAAATCAGGGTGTAAGTTGAGCGGTTTGGTATTCTTTTCTCTTCTAGAATCTTCGGCTGATATGTACGAGTTGTGACGGGGAAGATCGTCTGAGGCATCGACCCAAGTTTCTTCTGACGGAATGTAAGAGCTTTGTCTAGCGGTTTCAACCTTTCTTTCTTCCTGCGTTTTCAATGTTGGTCGACCACGAGTTTTCTTCAGAACAGCAGGAGGTTTTTTGTTACTGTTCCCTGGATTGAGGATTTGCTGAAACTTTTCAAACAAGCTCCTTTTCACTTGAGGGGGTGTTGGATCGATCTGTTTTTTCAATTTTTCAAATTCCGCGTCTACATCGATATCCTCTATGTTATTCCTTGCAGGCTTGAAGTCAAGCTTCTTCCAAAACACGTCTATGTGTGTGATCCGGATTTGCTGACCTGTGGATGAAAACAAATTAGGTGGCAAAATCATAACGAGAAAGGTCAAAAATATTAATTACCTTTATTTTCCAACTTTTCCAAACGACAGGCACATGGCAAACCACAGCTGGTAAAAAGTTGGCAACCACAGCTTGCACCGTAGGCTCTCAACCCGTCTTCCTTACGTTTTAGTTCCATACTCAAAAGCTCAATCGCATATATTGAAACCTTTCTGAGAATATATTCAAGCATGGGCTGATTCTTGTGGTGCGTCATCACTTTTCGGAGGCTTGTTTCAAAGCTACTTCTAATCTCGGCGTATTGTTTATCAACAACATGATCAACATACAGTACAAGTTTATCCAGTGTGTTGCGATGACTTGGAAAGTGACTTTTTAATGTTGCATGCATGCTCTCAACCCTGTTGGTCGTAGTCTGGTGAAAGTTGATAGTTTGGTTAATCCAGCAAGATACAAACTTTTCACGGTACGGATCCAACCAGGATTTCTTCAAATAATCAAAAACCTCTAAAATTAAAAAACGTAAATAGTCAGTTTTTGTTATTATATAAAATTTGAACATAATTATGTAAGAAATACTCACGTTCACGGTCAGCTTCTTTCAGCTGTGCTTCAAGGTTTTCCAAGTTATACCTGTATATTTCCTCGGTCGTAGACTCGCACAATGTCCAAAATGTACGTACGAATTCTTTCCACTCCTTGTTAGAGAATTTCTTCTTGCTGTTCTTATTAATATTTTGTTGAATATGGAACCGACAAAGATACTTATGCGCTTTTGGAAAAACTTGTTCACACGCGTTCATTAGCGCAAAATCCCTGTCTGTTAAAATCACGCGCGGTTCCATACATCCTGCCAGCATAGACTTGATCCTCTGCAACACCCATAGGTAGTTCTCTGACTTCTCAGCGGAAATTACCGCACAAGCAGCCGTAAACGATTTGTTTGTCGACGTCATGCCTACGACCTGAACAAATGGCAGGTTGTACATGTTCGTTTTGTATGTGGCGTCAATCATTAGCACATGCGGGAAGGCACACCACATAGTGAATGATTTTTCGTGAACAAAAAGACGTCTTCAACTTCGTTCGATATCTCATTCGTGCGCATGTAATAAGTGTAATTTTTTTCGATAAGAATGTTTTCAAGTTTTTGCATCGGAGACTTACCGACATTTTTTTCGGCGTTGATCTTCTGAACAGCGTTGTGTATATCTTTCGGAATAAGCTTTCTAGCCGGATTGTTTTTTTTCAGCGTTCGCCAGATACTTTGGTTGCGAATATCTTGCTCTACCAACTCCTTAACCAGTTTTTTGTCCTCTGAAGAAAGCCTTCTCGCATACGCGTGACCCTCGAAGTTTTCAATAGGAGTGTGGTTATGCTTCGCCTTCGTCACCTCGATCCTCCAAACACTTCCGGATGATTCCGAAAACCCGATCATCTCGAACGGGCAGCCTATTTTCTTGCTACCCGTTTTCCTCTGTGTAGCTACACTCTTATGCTCCCCACCAAAAGTACATTGAAACCAAATCTTGTAATTCTCTCCTCTTTTATTCGACCTCTTAGTCACAATGAGGTAACCATTGTCTTTTGCCGTGTCTTGTACCCAACGCACCAACTCTTTACGTGACGAAAGGGTCTGCGTTGTATCAAACGAAAATGTAACCGGGTAACAACCTTCCTCGTCAACAGACACATCCTCCGGCTCACCATCGTCACCGAGGTTCGAATAGACTTGATGTTCAAAGCTCTGTTCACAACCGTAACTCTGGTTTGGATAACACTCCTGCTGTACAAAGCTTTGCTCGCCACCGTAACCGAAATTCGAATAACCTGGTAAGCCTTGTTGACAACCGTAAATGTCGTTTGGATAACACTCCTGCTGTACAAAGCTATAGTCGCCACCGTAACCGAAATTCGAATAACCTTGTTGTGCGTAAGGGTCCTCCACAGGGGTATTCAAATCCAGCTGCACCGTGTTATCACGATAACGAATGCCAGATACAACCTCTGTCTCCCTCAAGTTGGACGACACCGGTTTCTCAAACGAGTCAGAAATAGCGGTCCCCTCGTAAGAATCAGGAACAACTGACTCGTCAGAATATTGACCGAAAAGATAGTTACTGAACCACGACATCGTTTTTTCAAAAAATGTAACTAATAGAGCAAAGAAGATCGACAAAAAACAATCCGAATTATGAATGTCGAGTCTGGCCAGGGATTTAAAGGCAGCATTTGGGGTCGAAGCGCCGCGCTATGGCCAAAGCGCGGCGCTTAGGGTTCACGGGGCGACTGAAACCTCGTATCACCTTTATGTCTGTCAGTCAGTCAGTCATTCGAAACCTCGTATCAACTTTTGGCGCCCTAAGCGCCCCGCTTTGGCCATAGCGCGATGCTTAGAGGTGTGAAAATTATTTTCGCCGTGTGTAATTAGCATGATCTTCTATTTATAGGTAGGGGACACAAATGTACTTACATACATCTGGAATGTACATCAAAGTAACATAAGATTTAAGCTTTTTCTATTTTTAGTTATTCTGCAGTCAACTTTTTTTTTTATATATAAAAAGTTTATTCTTTGAGATATTATATGAAAATGATGCAAAATAGGTCTTCTGAACGATTAGTAACATTTATGCGTGGGTATCAATTCGAATCATTACGAAACTGGTACGATACGGGTACTCGATCTATCAATCAAAAGAGACAAAAGCATATACATGGGAGAATACAACTCCGTCTTCGAGTAAATTTATACTGGTTATGAATAGTACCAGCCGACAACAATTTTATCGGTACCAATGTTATTCGGTTAAAATCGAATCGATTCATCACGAAACCCGTAAAAACATTAAGAAAACATAAAAATGAATACTTATATGTTGTTCGTGTGGTATCAATTTAATAAATCAAACTTATTTATAATTGAAACAAAAATATACAATTTGATTATAATTGAACTAAATTAAAAGTATTTAGTTTAATATATTTTTAGATTTGAACAGTTAATTGAAACTTGGAAAAAAATAATCCGGTATTAGTTTTCATGTTAGAGAATTCACTTTATCCGTGGGTGAATTCTCTATATCATATAGAGTAGTTATAAGTGGAGTAAAGAATAAAATATTATTGTTGATCTATAAATTTAGAGAAAACATTGTTCACCTTTTATAATTTTTTTAATATTTTTAAAAGTAGTTGTCAATAGAGTAAAAAGAAAAAGTAAAGATAAAAGTATAAAAATAAATTAGTTAATTGAAAAGGCCATTTGGTTTGGCGGAAGTCATATGGGAGGTTATGGGTTGGACTCTCACCTGAACAAGTTACTCCGATTAAGCAAGAGGATTTTTCTAGTTGTGAGTTTCCTGATGTTTGTTCTTTGGGCGAAAAAAATGATCCATTTACTAGGATAATTCCAATGTCCCGGGTGTTTAGTGTTAAAAAATAGGGATGAGATTTTTTACCGAAATACTGGTACCGTACCGGTACCATACCGAATAATCATAAACGGTACCGGTATCGGTATTAGAATTTTCAAAATTCGGTATCGGTAAATAACGGTATCGGTACCGGTAATTTTTCGGTAAAAAGTGGTATTAATACCGAATTTTACTAAGGTAACTTTTGACAAATATAATTAATTTATCATAATCTTGTACTAATATAAAACATAGCCTAAACCTAAAATATCTTATTTCCCATTCCAAACTAATCTACGTCTTGCGATTAATTAAAAAACCAAAGCCATCTTCTTCAAAGTATTCAAACTTCAAAGAACTACTACACTATTAATACCATTGTTCTTCTTTATATTTTCTATTAATATTAATTATCATTGTTCTCCTTTATATTTTCATAAACTCATATGAGCAAGTATATTCGTTAATCAACAGAAGGGGTCAATATATTGCTTACGTGGCATAGGAATTCGTCATATAATCTTTGTAAAATCACAATTTTTGTTAAGAAAAACATGATTAAAAGCTCTTTGTTGTAGTAAATTGAAACTAGAAAAGAGGACTTTACAGTATAATAAGTTACAGTTTTGCCACCAATAAGTTAAAGTTATATTTTATTCCAAACTTATCTTTAAAATTCGAACTATGTATGTTTTCCTTTTGATTTTTAGTTTTTACTACATACGTTTGTCTAGTTTTTCCACTATATATTACGCTAATTCAGTTAATAACGGATGGATGAATTTACATGATATTTTTTAGGTAACTAATGGAAAACACAAAAGTGGTACCAATGCGGTAAAATACCGAAATACCGGTACCGATACCGGTACCGTACCTTTACCGAACAGAGAAATTCGGTACGGTATTCGGTATCCACTTTTTCTCAATTTCAGTAACGGTATTTACGGTATCGGTACCGGTATGATACCAATCTCATCCCTATTAAAAAATACTTAGATTAACAAGGCATTATAAATATAAATATGTATCACTCAAGAATTCCACATTAGGCTACAAGGTGTGGCTTAGCGCCACCCCATCACCTCAACATCTATAGTGCCCCGGGGCGCTATACACCATCCCCTCCAAGTTAATAGGGGGCGCTATGGGTTCTCGCCATAGTGCTAACGAGCGTTAAAGGTGTGTGCAGGTGGGGCCCACATCTTTTCAACCAATAAAATTTCTTTTTTTTTTAAATTTTGTTTAATAGGGGCTATATCATTGCATACAAGTTAACGGAAGAGACTTTAAAGGCCCCCCATATGACGTGGCGTCTAGGTCAAGGGCGGACCGAAGCCCAACCCAAGGTGGGCGGGCGCACCCCCGGGGAAAAAAAATTTAGTGCTAAGTTCTGTCGAAAATCTCGTCCGCATCCCTTGGAATTTTTCGTCCGCACTCCTTGGAATTTTTCGACCGCGCCCTTGAAATTTTCCGTCCGCACCCCTTAGGTAATAAGTGTTATCAATTTATATTTTAACTTTTTTTTAGTAAACTCTTATTTTTTTTAAAAAAAAAATACTACCTAAATTATATAACTTTTAATACCTAACTAACTAAACCCAAATACCCATACCTTTACCCACTTATAATTACTAACTAGCTAGCCCACTAAGTCTTAACCCATTAACCAAACCTAACAATATTTCAAACTATAATAAAATAATTAAAGCCAAAAACCTTTAGAAATTCTCTCCCGCTCTCTCTATCTTGCGTCCCTACACTGCCAACGAACAACATCACCCAGCGACAACAGTCCAGCAGTCGGCGACCACCGTAATCAGCCACCATACCACCGTCGTTTGACACCAAATCTAACCGGAATCCGAACACGGGTAAGTTTCTTTGTTATTTTGATGATTTTGGTTGATATTATAGGAGAAAAAAAGGTAATAAAGTTGTTAAATAGGTTTGATATTTTGTGTGTTTTGACGACGTTTATGGTTGTTTAAATGATTTTTAGGGTGATTATGTTGTTTATATATATATTTTAGGGTGATTATGTTGTTTATATATTTTTAGGGTGATTATAACTTACATTATGATTTCTAAGGCTTAAATAGTTGAAAATTAAAATTAAAATTGAAACATTATGTTATGGAGCGATGAACTTATGTTATATAGAGAAAGAATTGCTTAAGAAATTAGTTTTAGATGATATTTTGGATAGATTTCAAAAAATGAAAACCCGTAGGGTGTCGACGTTTTAATTATGTTTGTAACAAGGTTCAGGGCCGGCTTTGTGGGCTGGGCAGCCCGGGCAGATGCCAAGGCCCAAAAGATTTATAGGGCCCAACAAAAATTTAGGGTCAAAATTTTTAAATGAGCATTGTTATCTTAAATGTTTAATAAATGACTTCAGTAATAAAAAATGAAGCTAGTTCAATGGTTAAGATACTCAAATTTGAAAGCTAAGGTCATGAGTTCTAAACCCTTCCTTCACATTTTTATTTCCTAAACAATTTTCAGTTAATCCCATGCATTTTTTATTTCTTAAACTGTTTTGAACTATCAATTCACTTAATTAATTAACTATTCGATCTTGTTAACAAGATGATTATATGATTAATTGGTTAATGTTTTAGGTTATATTCTTGAGATCATGAGTTCAAACCTCATGATTAGCATGTCATATTGTGGTTTATTGATATATATTTGATGAGTTTATATTATACCATTTTTTTTGTTTCGCCCGAGGCCCAAATTTTTTTAGTATTCTCGGAGACGGCCCTGACAAGGTTTGACATGTTTTTGATGATTATATAAATTTAGTTTGATGTTCGTTTGTTTTACATGACCCGACCCGACCCGATACGAACCGATTTTTTTACTTATATACCTATGGGCCTAAAATTTTTAAAAATGTTCCGCACCCCTATGGAAAAATTCCTGAGTCCGCCACTGGTCTAGGTGGATTTGACGTAGCGTGATAAAACCCCTAGAGGCTTTATACCACACCCTCCAGCCTTAGCTAATGTTACACGTGACGTATAAAATCTATTAAAAAAATCGACTGAGATATATCATGGGTAAATAAATAATATCAACTGAGATATATCATGGGTAAATAAATAATAAAAGCTAAGATTTGTTCGTGACAAAAAACTCTTAAAGTAGAATTAATTATAATATTCAAAAGTAATGTTAAATTCGTTAGTAATCTGATTTTATGGGGTCCAGATCCTTTTTTCCCTAACTCGTGTGCACGACCCCCTTGTATTTTTAATATGGTTTACCCATGGTTTTATTTAACTTTAATATTCTTCTCAACAATTAATTGCCCAATCTTATTGATTAAAATATCAAAAAGTAGAAAAAAAAACAGACTTAAAGCTGTATTTATGAAATTAAATATGTACTTTGGGTAGTAAAAGCCGCGGTTCATGTCACATTGCCCCCCTTTTATTAGATTTGTACTCACGTGATCATAATAAACTAAAGTTTAGAACTATTTTATAAATGTAGCACGTAGTCGAATATTTTCTACTGATAAAAAAATCATTTTTGTATTCTTATATGAATTTTGAGTATGCACTCTTGCATGACCTTAAAGTTAAAGGGGCACACTACCTTTTCAAATTGACCAAGAGATGAACAAATAAAATATTTTAGATTTTTAAAGGACGAGTATACGACTTAAGAGTAGAGGGAAACAAGTCTGGTAGCTTGTTACGCTCATACTATACTTTTTATATATTTTTATAACTTCCAATCATAAACAACCATCCGAGATTCGAGATTGAATGTATAGTATCTCACTTGTTTAACGGCCGAGCTACACACCCAACTCATATTTAAGAATGGACCCAAACGATATGAGGCATCAAATATCCAAGCAAAAAATCAATAGTGCTCCAATCTCATCACTACCCGATGGAAGATATGAATTTGTAGTTTATTGTGATGTGTCACTAGAGTTTGATAATTTATGATACAATCTGTTAACACAACATGATTCGACAGGAAGTTATACGTATCAACAAATTAATGAGATGGTTAAAACTTACAACTTGTAAAACCGGTTTTGAACTGTTTATAACACAAATAACACATGTAACTTATCATATTAAATAGGTTAATAGATCAACAAAACACGGTTATGATTAATTTATCTAAACAACGTAGTTTCATAGTTTTATATGGAGTTAAAATAGTATAAATAAATATGAATAGTGACTTTTGATAGCTTAAATTTTATCGTGTTAGTTTTTTTTTTCTTTTATTATATTTAGGGAGTCATGTCAATAACCATATTAAATGTATCGTGTCACTCGTGTTATTAAGATGGTTGTATCTAACTGTGTTAAATTATCCCTCTATCAACCATGTACATGTTAGTGTTTAAGAACATGACATGATATATATAAGCATTGCATTTCAACGGTTTTTTAATTAAAAAAAGTTAAGATTGAATAAATTTTTAGTTTATCTTGTTTCTCCTCTTCAAAAGAAGTCTCATATTGATAAGAATTTATTTATGATGAAACTACTTGCAATGCTTACGGTAGATTTTTCTAATGCTTTTAACCAGATGGATAGATCAGTCTTACTTCGTGAGGTCAGGATGAGGTGCCCTTCTATTTCTTTGTGGGTGGAATTTCTATATGGGCAGGCAGCAAGATTGTATCTTGGAGATGGGCACATTTGGTCTACCACGGGAGTTCAGCAAGGGGACCCATTGGGACCACTTCTTTTCGCTCTTGTTTTGCACCCCCTTGTGCATCATATTAGAGACAAATGCAAGCTTCTCCTTCATGCTTGGTATCTTGATGATGGGACTGTCATTGGAGGTTCAGAAGAGGTGGCTAGAGTGTTCGACATCATTAGGGTGTCGGGTCCAACATTGGGTCTTGAACTTAATATTAAGAAAACTGAGCTATTTTGGCCTTCTTGTGATGGTAGCAAGTTTCGTGAAGGGTTATTTCCTAAGGAGATCGGGAGGCCATTAGTGGGGGTGAAGCTTCTTGGGGGGGCTGTTAGTAGAGACGGAAGCTTTATTAGTGGGTTGGCAAAGAAAAGAGCTGCTAAGGCAGTACATTTGATGCGTCTTCTACCGAAATTAGGTGACCCGCAGAGTGAACTACTCTTGCTTCGATCCTGTATGAGCATTGCCAAACTTTTCTTTGGCTTGAGGACATGCCAACCTGTACACATGGAAGATGCAGCGTTGTTCTTTGACAAAGGTTTGCGTGAGGCGATTGAGGAATTGGTGGTTTGTGGAGGTCCTTTCTTTGGAGACCACCAGTGGCGACTTGCTTCTTTACCTATTAGGTTTGGAGGTTTGGGGTTGTATTCGGCTGTAGAGGCTTCATCCTACGCTTTTGTGGCCTCGAGGGCCCAATCGTGGGTGCTACAGGACCACATCTTAAGAGATAGTGGCATATGCGGTATGGATTCTGATTATGTTTGTGCTTTGGCTTGTCTTCGTGATACGATTCCAAGCTTTGACTTCGGCGGTTTCACTAATAAGGACACCGGCCCCCCTAAAGCCCAACATGCATTGGCGAGTGCCCTTTTTAGTAAAATTGTCCACGAAATCGAAGTGCAGTTTGACTTGACCGTTAGACAAAAAGCCGTTTTTGAGTGTCTCCGAGCACCACATGCACAAGATTTTCTTCTTGCTATACCTATAGATGAGTTAGGCCAACATATGTCGCCGGTGGAGTACCGTACTATCCTTAAGTATCGTCTCATGATTCCTTTATTCCCAGTTGACGAGGTATGCCCGGTTTGTCATAAGGCGTGTTTGGATTCTTTTGGTGAGCATGCAGTTCATTGTAGAGAGCTCCCGGGGTTCAAATACCGACATGATTTGGTTAGGGATGTCCTTTTTGACATATTCAGGTGCGCTGGTATTTCTGCTAAGAAAGAGGCACCCGTTAATTTCTTAACAGACCCGTTGGAAGGGAGATCTACCCTTCGACCAGCCGACATTCTTGTCTTTGGATGGGTAGGAGGAAAACACGCCTGTGTGGATCTAACAGGGGTTTCCCCGCTTGTGGGCTTAGGGAGTAGTGCTTTCACAGTAGGTCAGGCTGCTTTAAAGGCTGCTTGGGGTAAAGTGATCAAGCATGAGAAAGCGTGCCTTGACAACCAGCACGTGTTTATCCCATTTGCTTTTGATACTTTTGGTTTTCTGGCGCCAGAGGCTGTGGACCTACTTAGTCGAGTTCAAAGGGTCATGCATAGTAATGTTATGACCCCGAGATCTATGGACGTAGTTTTTAAAAGGCTTAGTTTTGTTATTCAAAAAGGGGTAGCGGCGCAGCTTGTTGCCCGTTTACCAACTATCTCGATGTAAATTATTAGAAGTAAAAAATCTTGAATCTTGATTACAATCTCCTTTAATAAGTTTCAAATGCAAATTACCTCAACAATATAATACACATACTAGCATATTACACTTCCGATGTGATAAAAATATTATTTAATTGGTTGGAATTTGGTTCACGTTATGATGGTTTTTAGCAAGTAAAAACGGGAGAAGACAAAACCTAGTGTTGGTCAAATGTAGCCTAAACTCCCTTGTTTTCATATCAATGGCTTCTTATGTATGCATGTTTCTTGCATGTATTTTCTTCATTACCATTGCTCTAGTTGAAAATGCCATAAAAAAATGTAATTACTTTAATATATTAAAATTTAAAGATACTACTGACTGCAAATGCAGAAAAGAAAAGAAATATAGAAAATCCAAAAGCAAGTATAGTGTAAGGCTATTAGATTTGCCATCAACTTTTTTCACTAAAAAGATAAAATCCAATATTGTTAAAACTGGACCGGGCATACTGGCTGGATAGAGAATCGGAGCCCTAGCTAGTGCAACCAGTTCGACCAGTAAACTAGTAAAATGTCTGGTTTAGTGACCAGTTTGATTTTCAAAACATTGATAAAAATATATAACATGTTTCTGTGTTCATTTGGGGACCAAAGTAAAATGCCCGGTTTACTGACTAGTTTGCTTTTCAAAACATTGATAAAAATATATAACATGTTTCTATGTCCATTTGGGGACCAACAATGTTTTAGAAGTTGGTCGTTATTTCTATGATAGCGTATTTACTAGTTGCAAAAAGCAAATACATCAATATAATTCAATGACTTCAAATTTAGAGTAAATTACGATTTTGACCTCTGTGATTATATCACTTTTACTCTATTAGCTCAAAATGAAACTTTTGTCATCTGTACCTCCAATGTCTCTATATCTAACTATTTTGACCCGTGCGACTAACATCATCCATAACACAGGGGCCAAAATCATAATTTACTCTCAAATGTATTACCCTCATTTACTATAGATACATTATTAAAAACTAAAATGTTCCCTATCATTTCTTACAAGAGATCGAATAGCTTCATATTTTCTTACACATAAATGAACACAAATTTTAGTTTTTTTTTAAAGGAGAATTTCATTAAAAAAACCAACCCGAAAACCGGGCGGCACACAACAACTCTACATAATTACAAAGTTACACCAATTATCCCAAGACAAGTGTTTCAATTTCGACCTATTCTTTACCCAATATACCCTATGGAACGAATTTCACTAAAGATATCGGCTATGTTAACTTGTCTATCTTCGAAGATGAAACTATTTCTAGCCTTCCGAATACTCCAGCAAGTAATGATAATAATGCCTTGAAGAACCACTTTGCTCATATCATTAAGACCCCCCGACTTCATGCGCCTCCAGAATGTCACGAAAAGAGAACAAGAGAAGATTCGAAATCTTGCACCACACACATATCGTTTGCCATAGGACCGAGGCCACCACACACCCAGTAAATAAATGATCAACCATCTCCTCCCCAATACGATCCGAAATCTCAATGTTCCTTTTCCTAAGGGCAGCCAAAGTCAGGATTCCCTCCACCGCTTTATCAAACATACACGACAGAGCTTCCATGACAATAAGAAATAAAAACGAAGAAATAAGGTCACATTGTCTCATACCTTTGTGGCGATGGAAGTCGATAGTTGGAGCCCCATTAACCAAAACCGAGGCCCTAGCCGACTCCAGAATACCATAAATCCACCTACACCACCGGTCAGGAAATCCCATCTGAGCTAGAATAGACACCACAAAATTCCAATGGACGTTGTCGTATGCTTTCTCGAAGTCAATTTAAAGAATGAAAGCTTTCTTCTTGCGCTTCGTGATCCAAGCACACACCTCGTTCAGGATAAGCGGGGCATCCAACATATACTTGCCTTTCAAGAACGCCGTTTGAGATTCCGATATCACTGAACCGAGAACCCTCTTGAGATGATTCGCAAGGATCTTAGATATCACCTTGTTTGTCATCCCCACAAGGCTGATCAGTCTGTAACTGTACATAGTCAAAAGGTCTTTGATCTTCGTGATTAGAGCAATAAACGACTCAACACATTTCCTGTTGATAACCCCTGTACCATGAAAATTAAACAATATACTAGAAAAATCATCCTAGAAGTGATTCCAAAAAAAAAGCTTAAAAAATCTGAAGTTAAATCCGTCCGGCCCCGGGGCCCGGTCATCTCCACACTCAAAAACCGCTTTCTTTATTTCCTCTTTGTTGAACTGAGCAGTGATGTCGACTTCATCATCTTCTCAAAGTTTCTTGATTTGTTGCACCATAGCTTTGGCCTAATCGGAGCATCTTACTTGAATCTATCCCTAAAAAAATTAAACACAAACTTTTTAATAGCAGACGGTTTTGTGGTCCACGCCCCGTCGATATGCAATCCCTGAATCGCATTGGTGGCCTTTCTTGCTGGCCTTTCTTTGATTTATCATAGAATGGAAAAAACTTGAATTTCCCCCCGCCCTTTCCCATTTAACCTGCAATCTCTGTTTCAAGTCTTTAACACATGTTTTAGTTGCACAAGCTACTTATAGACAAATTAAAGAGCACAATTAAATTAAAAAGTTAACAATTGTGCATAATCATTGTTCATTTGTTATACACATTTCAACTTTTGGAGAGTAACGCATCTCACTTTCCAACACCTAATGAATAAATCCTTTTTGAGAGTAAACAAAAAGATATAAAAAGTGGAGCCCAATTTGTGATACGGTAAGAGAGTTTAAATTAGGCCCCCGAATAACCTTTGGCCCAAACACATGCCTTTATGGCTTTATATACCAACTTTTGTTTTCAAATTCATATAGGAATTTTCCTTCTGTTCCTCTTTAATATCTTTTGATATATAAAGTTGTCTTATTTTTATATGCTTAATACATCCATACTTATTATTTATAACGAAGGATTAGGTTCAAACGTGAACAAAATCCCAAGAGTGAACTGCGTGAACTGATCTGGACCATTGATTTCCTTTAGAGTTGATAAGGTTAGGATTGTAATTATATAAAAAAATTAACTTTAAATCATTAATTTCATAATTGAAATCAGTTACCAAACAACCAGATCGTTTCTATATTTTAAAAATTTAGAAGATTATCATCTTAATTGTTTAACAAACAACCATATTTTCAATCCATTCACCAGATTTCGAATTCAACTTTTATCATCCAACAGAACGTAAACTTCATAAACTCAGTTCATCACATTCATATTTTTCATCAGAAGCTCGACTATTCCGGCGAATATTAATCGGAGACGGTATAAGATTCCGACGAACATTAATCGGAGACGGATTAGATTCCGGCGAACATTTAATCCGAAATTGCAATCGGAGACGGATTGGATTCTGGCGAACATTTAATCGGAAAAGGCAGTTTATTTCAATTGATTTCTATTGATTGATTTTGTTTTCTATGTGTTTTTATTAAGATGATGGTATCGATGTATAGATTAATGTTTGTTTGGTTTTTTCATTATTGTATAGATACAAATGTGATGAAACAATGGTTAACCGGGCAGGGTTAACACACTGGTCTCGTCAAGAAGGGTTAATCCCTTCCTCTCGAGGATCGCTGGCTGGATCACCGGTGGTTGATCTCCTGCACAAGGAAACAAGCCGTGACTCGTAACAAGGAGGATGGGGTGGGGGGTGCTCCTTGTTACCACTCTCCGGCGTGAGAATCAGTAGTTTGCTTGGGAAGCAAAGTAAGATAGTAGTAGTAGTGAGAGAGTTGTGAGAAGATACCTCAAACCTGGTTTGGGGTTGGTATTTATAGCCGAGGAGTGAAGGAGGATGATGATGGATGGACTGACGACGTGCTGCACCCTTTCAGGTGTGTCAGGCTCGTCGGTTATGGAGGTTACGCCACGTCAGTCCATTGCTTACGTAGCTCTGACAGGTAACTGCCATTGGTGCCACTTGCACTGTGGTGTCAGTACCACTTGCTTGAGTGCATAGGATGTGGTGCAAGCCGCATCGCTACGTGCGGTAACATCTGAAGTTACCGCGTCTCCTACTTGTGATCAAGGAATACGCGAGATGCGGTGCTAGCCGCATCGTCGTCTTGCCTGCGTCCCTTGTCGTGACGAAAATGTCCGTATGGTGCGGTGTCAGCCGTACCGCTACGTTCATCTTCTTCTATGCCTAAGGTAAGGCTTTCCTGTATTGATAGAAGTGTTCACTGGATGCGGTGCGATGCCGCATCGCTGTGAATACTTCCGTTTTCATACACCAGATGTGATGCTATGTCGCATCACTCTACCGTTCTCATGTTCCATGTAAGTCCTTCTTTGTTACTAGATAGATTGGATTCAACCCTTGTGTCGACGCGTTCCCGCATGGGCACAAGTAGGTTGTTAGTTAGTGGGGGTTTTGATAAGGGTAATGGTCACTCGCGGTCCATGCTGACGCGAGATCTGGGACCATACCCCTTCAAGTCCCCCCAGTCTAGTGTTGCTGCCACATACAAGTTGTATGTGGGAGGAGTACTGGACTATGGTGTTTGGAAGGTAGTTTGGAGTCTGGAGAAGATCCTAGACCATGTGTGGTCTTTTCTGTATGTAAATGAAGCTGGAGGTCCGGAAGGGTCATCTGACGCCTCTTCCGTATCGGTGAAGGAATCTCGTCTGATGCGAGATTCTCAGCCGATTTATGTCACCAGGTGGCCTGCCACCTGTTGTTGTGCCGAAGGTCTCTTGGAGACCTTGTTAGTAATGCTGCACAAACTTCGAACCAACCTCTGAGATGGTGGTTCGAAGGTATGTGGAGGTTTCCCATCCTTTAAAGGTGGTCTTTTCTTCATACCAATTGTTGAATTGGTGCATGAAGAAGAAAAGAAACTTTTGGACCAATCTTTAAGACTGGGATCAAAAGTTGTTGATGCTTGCAAGTGCTTTGCTCAAGCTCTATGTTCAGCATCGAGTTATGAGACGACGATCCCTTTTTTGTTGGGTTTTCGTGTTTATCGTCATAGCTCTCTAGTAACCGCACGTTCTTTGCGGTTACCTCGTTGCGTCATTGTTGGCCATTTTTGGTCGAACAATGTATATTCGTACTATGGGTAAATAAACATGGTCATAGGCAAGGGTATGCCCACCATTGTTTATTCTATGCGGCCCATAGTCGGGCTAACAAAGTCATAAGCAGACTTGTTACCGCTGTTCGGACGCTTGTTGTTCGACGAGGGTTTATTTAGAGCGCTGTTCTGCGTTCGTTTTGGAGCCACTTACCTTCCCGCTCCAATACCGAGTTTGCCTTGCATTAGCATTGTTCGGTGATGTGGAGTGAGCTTGGCTCTTCCGTAGCAACCACTCTGCGGAAGCTATGGTTATGTCCGTAGCTCCTCGTGAGTGTCTGTGGTTTTGCATTACCACATTTGCTCAAAGCGGGTGTGGCTCGGACGTAGCTCTTGAAGGTTCAGGAGACAGGGTTGCTGATGTGCGTTCGTGTGCATTCCCTTCCTTCCTTTTGTTAAAGAAGGTGTTCATGTACCCTCTGCGGTTGTGAACCGGACAGGAGGGATTTGAAGTTTGAAGAGAATGAAGGCAATGCGGTTCCCCTGTGTCTGAGATGCGGTTCAGTCCAACGGCCAGCGCTGGTTCTGAGCATCTGACACACCTGAACGGGCTCGTGTGTGGCAAGTCCGCATATTCCACGTGTGCTCGTGGGTAGTGCGGATAGGTATTATACCCCCTTATAGTGTAGAGATATATATTTTTACCTATTTTTAGGGGTATGTTAAAAAACGACATGCGGTATGGGTTATGGTGCGGTATACCAGAGAAACCGCATGCCGCATATAATTGGATAATGTAGTCGCTTTTTGTTGCATACGTGGCTGGACGCACGTGTGAGTTGGTGGAAGTTGGTGAGATCTTCCTGGCATGTGCTGAAATGAAAGGACGTTTGCACTGCCCGAGGCATTAAATGCACTGTAGCGAAGAATGTAAACGTCTCTTGTGTCAGGCGCGTGGGTGGCCACGCGCGCGTGATAACCGTCAGCGGAAACGGCGCTCGACACGTGGTGTCATACGATTCGCCCTTTTTGAACGTGATCATTTGTTTTCTCCCTCCGCATTAATTGCGATGGGTATATAAGGGGAAACCGTTCGTGGTTTCCCCTCACTTGTTTGAAATTTTCAAAAATTTGCCGGTGAGAGAAACTTGTTCTTTGTCTTCTCCGACGAAATTCCTTGAAGTTCCAGTGAGGGTTTTGGTTTTTCTGTTCACCATCTTCTGTTTCTTTGATATTCTTGATGGCTGAACCATCTAGTCCACACAATGTGGAGGGTGAAAACCCTAAACAGCCGGTAGTGGTTGAAGAAGAAGAGGAGGGGGCTGCCGGTGGTGGATTACCGGCGTTAAAGTGGACCAGAAAAACCTTTGATCGTCTTATGCTTGACGTCCAAATGCCCCCTGAGTATGGGGCTCAGTATCCATCGGAGGGTGATACTGGTGCTGACGCTCCGGCTGGTTATGTGACCATGTGGGCCGACTTTTTTGGTGACTGTAATCTCCGGTTACCGTTGACGGTGTTCGTTGTGGATGTCTTGGAGTGGTACAAGGTCCACATTTCTCAAATGAGTCCGTTTGGTATGATTCGGATTCGTAATTTTGAGTTCACCTTCCGTGCTCTTGGTATAGAGCCTACCGTCGGAGATTTCCGACGGTTTTATCAGATGACTGTGTCATTGGGTTTCTTTTCTTTCCGTCAACGAGACGGTAGCCCCAAGCTGATGACTCCTCCCAAGGGGATGACGATGTGGAAAAAGAAATTCTTCTATGTCAAGGCTGCTGCCATTGTTGCTGACATGACGTTTCGGAACGTGACCGAGACGATCATAGGGGAGACCATTGCGATGCCCAGTTTGAAATCAGTGCAGTGGTTTCCGCAGCTTCAGACTATTGAGTCTGTGAAGCTGACCAACACGCAACTGTGGTTGTTGCGTATGATGTTGACGAGGAGGAACAAAAACTCGAGGCCCGTGGTGCGGGAGAAAAGCGGCGGTACGTACTTTTCATGTGTTTGAGTTCCCTATTCTTTTTTGCGGTACTGACTTTATGTTTGTTATCAGAGGATGCTCCCGCATGGAGGATGTTTGCCCCGGATTTTCTTGGTACGGTTGAGACCGTAGTTTGTGCAGATGGTGAGGAGGATCATAATGCTATCATCCGTAGTAACTTCCGGGTGCCTACTGAGGCCGCACTGGCAGTTGAGTTGCCGCCAGGCAAAGGTATAATTTGGAAGGTTTTTCACTTGTGATGATAATGTTGGTTTATTGATTCACCCTTTAGATTGATTTTATGCAGGTGATCTTGGGGCCTTAGGGGACCCCGATGCGAAAGGTGTGCCAAAGAGGCAAACTGTGAAGGGCGTGCGCTTTCGCCAAAAGAAGATAAAGGAGGTCACAACTGTGCCTCATCTGGTGCCGCAGGTGGCAGGTATCTCTCACTCCTCTTTTCGTCAACACAAGGATTATGTGATAGTATCTGATACCCTTGAGGGTTTGGGTACAGCCGCGGGGTCGCGTTCTGGTGCTGCGAAGAAGCAGGCAGAGGAGACGGTCGCGGGAGGGACAGCTGCGGGTCCCCCTGTGATTGGTGAGAAGAGAAAGCCAGAGCCGAAAGCTGCTGGTGGTGTTGAAACCAAACGTCGGAGACTGGTAACCAAAAGGTCTGCTCCGACGCAGAAAAAACCTGCGGTTGTTATTGGTAAGTGTATGCTAGCTTGTCTTAACTGTTATGTGTAACTTGTTTTGATAGCTATTTGACGTTGTTTTTTGCAGAGCCTCAAGATGAAGATTTTTCTATCTTTGATGCTCCGGAGTCGCCCCCGCGTGCCACGGATGCGGGTGCAACTGAAGTGCCATCGACACCCCCTGCCAAGGTGGTGTCGGAGTCGACGGTGCGAACAGAGGGTACCGCAGAGAATGCTGCGACCCAGATTTTTGACACTGTTGACTCGTCCAACAATCTGATTTCTCCCAATGAGGGAGACAATGTGAGTGTGCGGTTTGCTGATACCGGGAAGCAACGGTCTGATGCCGAACCGGAAAAAACTGGCGCTGAAACGCGGCAGCATGATGCTGAGCCGCAGAAGTCTCCTGTTGATAAGGGTACCAGCTCGTCTGCCGGTGGTGCGGGGTACGATGGGCCTCCAATTCAGCCTGGGGAGTCTGAGTTGGAGTACTACTACCGCACCTATACCCAGGGTCGTAGTACTGTGTATCACCGACCCCCCTGGACTGTTATGCAGGGGGATGATATTTCCAATGACCCGTCGGCATGCAAGGAGATTCTGGGTGGTCTAGGCACCCCTTTTGAGGTTGAGCGAGCCCGCGCTGCGCCCCGTGAACTGCGCATAAATCAGCTCTCAACAATGTTAGTAGGGTCTTCCATTGTGGCAAATGCCATTTTGGAAGATTATAAGGTGCTGGGCCGCCGCGAGGAAGAAACTGCTCGCATGCGGGCCGAGGCGGAGAAGTTGGTTGAGGCTGCTCGTGCGGGTGCGGAGCAGCTCGAGAAGGACAAGGCTGCTTTTGAGAAGCAGAAGCAGACTTCTGAATGGGCTGCCGCTGCCCAGCTGAAACAGGTGCGTACCCTTGCTAAACTTCTTGCTGATGAGCGCAAGAGTTGGAATGAAAAAATGTCCAATGAGCGCAAGAAGTGGAATGCATCGTGGGCTAAGCAGAATGACATTCTGTTTCATGCTTGGCAGGAGCTGACAAATGCCAAGGCAGCGAACGCTACCTTGAGTCAGGAGAAGGCTGCGGCTGAGGCCATTTCTGTTAAAGCGCTGCAGGCGAAGGCCGACGCCCTGAAGGCGCTTGGAGAGGCCAAAGAAGCCGGGGCTCGTGCCTCAAAGGCCCTTGAAGAGGCCGCAGAGAAGGAGAGCTGTTCTTCCAAGGCTCTTGGCGAGGCGAATGCGGAGCGCATTCGTTTAGGCAAAGTTGTTGACAGTCTGCAGGTATGTTTCTTTAACTTTGTTGCTTTCGTCCTTTATTGTTTTGAAAATATTTATCGAGTGAACTGTTTGCTGTTTTTGTAACAGGCTGAGGTTCAGGCCCGGGAGGTCGCGGTTGCAGACCTTACTGCCCGCGTGTCTGTTGCGGAGAAGCGGGCTGACGCCGCTGCGGAGGCCAAGGATGCCTTGGTGTCCTCTTTTAACCAGCTGGAAGCTGACCGTGAGTGGTTGCGGACTCATGGCATTGCGCGTGTAAGTATCCGTTGTCTTTGCATTTGCTTGGGTTAGTATTCAAGACTTATGATCCCTTTATTGCAGATTGTTGAGGCTATAATGAATGCCCCTGAGACCGCATCTGGTTTGGACCTGGTTAAGGAACGTGCGCGCGATGCTGGCTTCAAGGCTGGTTATAACCGCTGCATTGGGCATATCAATGTATTATCTGCAGGCGGTTATACTGATCAGGCATCCGGGTTCCGTGATGTGGATACCGAAGGTCGTCTGAAAGCGGCCGTAGCCTCCTTTTATGATACGCCCCTTGCCTGTGTAGGGGAGCTGGACGACTGTTTGGAGGTTGCGGACTATGTTGACCGCTTGCGGATGCTTTATCCGGATGTGGAAGAGGAAGAACCCGCTGGTGGTGCCGGAGGAGATGCGGGGACCAGCGGTACAAAATAGGGTTTAGGTTGGCGAGTGTGCCTCCTTTTTGTATTCCTCTTGTATAGCATAGGAACTTTATGTAAATTCACTAAGCATCCTGTGGACACTTGAATTTTTTGAATATAAAGTTTCTTTGTTCAGTTTGTACAAGTGTTTTTAATTCTTGCATGTCTGAACGTATGTATGCGTAACTTTACCCATTTATGAACGGGGTCAAGTATACTCCATACTTTTGTTGTATGAGTATGCATCAATTCTGTTATTTACCGTGTGAGGGTTTTAGAATTGCTTAAGCTTTGTAAAAGCTTATATTACCGGAACTCTACCCATTTGTGAATGGGGTTAAGTGTACTCCATACCTTTGTCGTATGAGTCCGCGTCAATTCCATTGTTTGCCTTTTTGGGCTCAGGAATTGTGTCAAGTGTTTGACAAAACTTGTTTATCCGGCCGGATGAACATGCAAGTCTTTTTGCCTTTTGCTGGCCTATTACAATATTTGTGTGTGGTTACCACTTTGTATGGGTATCTCGAATGAAGATTTTGCCAATCTGTTTTTGGGATACCGCAAAGTGGAACACGCATTTGTAATAGTAATAACGAACAATAATGTATAACATTGCGTATTTATTTATTTGCAAATGGCCTGCGGCCCGATAGGTTACATAGAGAAATGTAAGAACATGGCTTACATATAACAGCGTCGAAGCTGTTGTGCATTCCATGTGCGTGCGATAGGTTCGCCTTCTAGTGTTTGCAATCTGTACGCGCCTTTCCCTAAGACCTCTTTGATGAGGTAGGGTCCTTCCCACTTGGGGGCGAGTTTGCCTGGGCGCTCGGCATTAGATGCCTCATTGTCGCGTAGGACGTAGTCTCCTGGGTTGAAAGTACAAACGCGGACGCGCGCGTTGTAGTACTTTTCAAGTTTGGATTTATATTTGGCCTCATTGATGGCAGCGTTTTCGCGCCTTTCTTCCAAGAGGTCCAAATCGATCCTGCGTTCCATGTTGTTGTCTAGTTTTTCAATAGCCAACATTCTAGGAGAGGGGAGACCTACTTCTGCGGGGATCACCGCTTCTGAACCGTAGACTAGGCTGAAGGGTGTTTCCCCATTGCTTGTTTTTGGGCTTGTACGGTGAGCCCATAAGATACTTGGGAGTTCATCGACCCAGCCACGCCTGGCCGTTCCCAACCGTGCCTTGATCCCTTCGACTAGGCTTTTATTGATACTCTCGACTTGGCCGTTCCCTTGCGGGTGTGCGACTTATGAGAATATGTGCTCAATATGTAGTTCCTCTAGCCATTTTTGAAATTCGTCGGCAACGAAGTTGGTGCCGTTATCGGTGACAATGCACATTGGTAATCCGAAACGGCAGATGATGTGTTCCCAAATGAACTTTCTTGTTATCATAGCAGTGGTTGAGGCGAGTGGTTTTGCTTCTACCCATTTGGTGAAGTAATCAACCGCCACTATGATAAATTTAACCGCACCTGGAGCGTCAGGGAAAGGTCCCACAACGTCAATTGCCCATTTCTGAAAGGGCAATGCGGTTGTGACGGGGACTAAGATGTCTTGGTTCCTGAAGAGGAGCTGCTTCAGTTGCGCTTTGGTGGTCGGGGACAAGGCGTGACCCAATGTGACCTTTTGTTCTGGGTATCTCGCGTTGAGAACCCATTTTTCTGGCTGGTCGTTGGGGGTGGGCCTTGCGACCTTGGTCGGACGTACTTCGTCCGACATCATGACGTCCCTGCGGGCATAGATTATCGCGACCCCCGATTCGGTTGGGAAACCAACCGCAGAGTGGGGGACCGACGTAATCATATTGAAATCTCCTTGGGATTCTCTCCCGAGGAGTACGTCATATCTGGAGGTGTGAGGTAAAACCATGAAGTTTACCTCTTCTGTCCTTGTGCGGTTTCCGCTGGAAAGACGCACAGGGAAAGTAATCTGGCCTAGGGGAAAGACAGTTTCCCCTGCGAACCCGGTTAACGGGTAATCTACTGCTTGCAACCGATCTTTGTCCTCCTGGTCGAACTGGTTGAAGCATTGTTCGTAGATTATATCAGATGTACTGCCCGGGTCGATGAATAGACGCTCGGTGCAGTAGTGTGCCAGTTGGCCTGAAATGACGATGGCGCGCCTATCGCGCGGTCCGACTTGGACCTTTGGAAAGACGACTTGCTCGTCTTTCCAGTCACATTCCGGCCTTCTTGCCGCTTTTCGCGGCCTGCCCTTGCCTCCGTGGATCATGTGGGTGGAAGCCACGTGCATGGTTCTCTTCCCGGAGGAGGTACCTTCGCCATGAGGGGTAATGCGCTTGGTGGGTTTTTGCCCACCTGGCAAAAGATGTTGCAGTTTCCCCTCCTTTAAGGCGCGCTCAATCTCCAGTCGGAGACTGATGCAGCTGTTGGTGGTGTGGCCCGAGTCCTTGTGGTACTCACAGTAGAGTGTGAGGTCCTGATTTTTCTTGGACTTCATTGGTTGGGCCGGTCGCAAGAACTGTGGGTCCGCAAGGAGGACCTCACTTGGCGACATGGTGATCTCGGTCCAGTTGCGGTCCCGAGATTCTTTCTTTGACGCCCGACTGTCTCGGGCGGGGTTGTAGTTCTTTGGGTCGAACGTGTTGGTTTGCGGGAAGTATGGTTTGGAAATATCGCGATTTCCAACGTCCCGGTTGCGTTTATTGTTACGCTTGGACCCTTGTTGGGATGTTTCGGCTTGGGGTTTTGCCTTTGTCACATGCGGTTCGAGTGACCGCTGTGTCTGGGCGTATTTCTTGACCGCAGTCATGACATCTTCCCATTTTTTGGGCAAGCCCTCCTTGCCAGAGATGGTCATGATCATCTCTCTGTCTTTGACGGCCCGGATGAAGTGGTTTCGTGCCATCTGGTCTGCCACGTCACCTATCTCCAGGCACTCTTTATTATATCGGACGACGAATGCTTCGAGCGATTCGTCGTTCCTTCGCCAGATGTTCATGACGTCACACGAATCTCGTTCGTGGCGTCGCTGCTGGCAAAAATGTGCGAGGAACTTGGTACGCAAGTCCTCGAATGAATCCAGTGATCCCACTGGCAAAGAATCGAACCATGCCCTGGCCAGGCCCGTAAGGGTCTGGGGGAAAAAATTACACCAAGTGGGTTCATCCCACTGGCCGTTGATGCCCGCGCCCATGAAGACGTTCATGTGGTCGTCCGGGTCGGTCGAACCATTGTATTTCCCAACGTTGAATGGGAACTTTGTCGTGGTGACATGGGCGTTGGCAATCCGCGTGCCGAACTTGGAATTTTCGGCCGCTGCCTTTGGCCTGTATGGTTCGTTCGCAGGGCGCTTTGCCGCCCTAAGGTATGTGTTGCGGGGATGACTGGGAGGAACATAGTTGCGTCCTCCTGGTCTGCTACTGGTGTCATGCGAATCACCGCGGTAGCTGTGGTCGTCAGGGTCGGTATGACCGTACCCTTCGGTGTATGGTTGTGGGCCCAATCGGCTCTGAATGCCTGGGCCGCGTCTGGAGGTTGATCGCCTCCTGTCCTCGCCATGGGGGCCAAGGCGGGTATGTACCGGTCCTCTGGTGTGGGACCCGTATGAGGAATCATCCTCGTTGAGGGTGTGGACCGAACAGTAAGACGATCCCCGTTCTTCACGTCGGCTTCTTGAAGCTGGGCGTGAATGTATCCTGCCGTCGTATTGTAAAATACGCTCAACAGGGGTGTGCGGTGCTGGGGGAAGCCCAGCTCGTATATTCGCTTCAGTACAAGCGCGGTTGTATGCTGCAGTCAGCGTGGCTGCCTGCTGTTCGTACCAGGCATGAACGGTCATGCCTGGTGGGATCACAGATGGGAACTGTGATAAGTCATGTCCGAACATAAAGGAGGGGCTCCTTTGTGTGGACGTGCCAATGTGTCCGGGTTGGGAGGTCGAGGCATTGACCCCTACCGGGTTTGGGATTGGAGGATTTTGGTTATCCGCAGTGTTGTTTTGGTGATCAGTCATGATCGTGAGAGAGGAAAAAGGGATGGTTTAGAAAATGCTAAGAGTAGCGGTGGGCGCCAATGATGAAACAATGGTTAACCGGGCAGGGTTAACACACTGGTCTCGTCAAGAAGGGTTAATCCCTTCCTCTCGAGGATCGCTGGCTGGATCACCGGTGGTTGATCTCCTGCACAAGGAAACAAGCCGTGACTCGTAACAAGGAGGATGGGGTGGGGGGTGCTCCTTGTTACCACTCTCCGGCGTGAGAATCAGTAGTTTGCTTGGGAAGCAAAGTAAGATAGTAGTAGTAGTGAGAGAGTTGTGAGAAGATACCTCAAACCTGGTTTGGGGTTGGTATTTATAGCCGAGGAGTGAAGGAGGATGATGATGGATGGACTGACGACGTGCTGCACCCTTTCAGGTGTGTCAGGCTCGTCGGTTATGGAGGTTACGCCACGTCAGTCCATTGTTTACGTAGCTCTGACAGGTAACTGCCATTGGTGCCACTTGCACTGTGGTGTCAGTACCACTTGCTTGAGTACATAGGATGTGGTGCAAGCCGCATCGCTACGTGCGGTAACATCTGAAGTTACCGCGTCTCCTACTTGTGATCAAGGAATACGCGAGATGCGGTGCTAGCCGCATCGTCGTCTTGCCTGCGTCCCTTGTCGTGACGAAAATGTCCGTATGGTGCGGTGTCAGCCGTACCGCTACGTTCATCTTCTTCTATGCCTAAGGTAAGGCTTTCCTGTATTGATAGAAGTGTTCACTGGATGCGGTGCGATGCCGCATCGCTGTGAATACTTCCGTTTTCATACACCAGATGTGATGCTATGTCGCATCACTCTACCGTTCTCATGTTCCATGTAAGTCCTTCTTTGTTACTAGATAGATTGGATTCAACCCTTGTGTCGACGCGTTCCCGCATGGGCACAAGTAGGTTGTTAGTTAGTGGGGGTTTTGATAAGGGTAATGGTCACTCGCGGTCCATGCTGACGCGAGATCTGGGACCATACCCCTTCAAAATGAATTGGAAGAAGAAGAAGAAAGGAGTGAACGAGAGGGTGAATTAGGGTTTGAAAAGCTCACAAGAGCTCAGAGAAAAAGGCTTCGAAAGAATAAGCTAAATGAAGCTGCTTCTAAAGGAAACAGATTATTAGGCCGCAGTTGAATCCGAATCATACGGGTGGTGATCGAATCGATGGTGAAGTTAGTAGCGTTCGTGAACTTGAACATGAACGTCTGGAAGCTGTTCGACGAAATGTCGCAGATTAACCTTAGAGTCGCTATTGTCACATTTTAACGCAAAACTACTGAATAATTGATTATTGATTATTATAGATTACCTGAAAGAATTAATATTGTATTGCCATTATTTGGTGTTTGATTTGGAGAAGGAAGATGATTGATCAGATTTGTATTAACACATGGTCTTACAAAATTACAGCAATATTTGTGATTAAGGGGATTCATAAACTAAAATGTAGATATTTAGAGGATAGGCAATTGAAGAATATTTGAGGGATTTCAAACGTAGATAATTAAATGAGAATTACACTTTTACCCTTTTCTATTTAATTAAATAGTAAAATCTATGCAACTAATTACAATGATGCCACTCTATTCAAATCTAAAGATCATAATAATCAAGGGTCTAGATTAGTTCACGCAGTTCACTCTTGGGAGGTTGTTCACTCTAGAACCCTACCCTTATAACGAATATACATCATGGATATCACAAAACACTATTTTTTTTTTTTTTGCAAGAACATGCAAAACAAATATAATTCATCTAATCTTAATCTTTTGATCGATGGATTATATTTCTGAATTTTTTACTTCTTACTTAAACATAACGTAAGTTATGCATATAAAAACAATTAAACTCATTTTTTCATACCTTTTTTTTTTCTTTTTAGTTTTGTATAGTTTATTTGTTTACCTGTACGTATGTAGGTAATATATCCAACACACGTGTAAATTAACAGATACATGATCAACATACGAATATATTATATACATAAACGATAGATCAAACTAATTTCTTCATTTTTTTTTGTTGAATTGCAATATATTTGTGTGTATATAGGGAGGATAAAGTAAAAATGTTTAAAGTCCGAAAAATAATGAAAAAGAATCTGGACAACTGATCACGCCAAAATCAGTGGTTAAGAAGAAGGGGTGACCATGTATTCTTAACTGGACGTTCGTTATGGCCAAGCACCAAGCAAGATACCGGTGAACAACCCCTCGAGTTACAAGCTACACATTAATAGAACACACAAATTAAGCTAGAGAGCCTGATCATATGAAGACATATCTTATGTTAGTGCTATAAATATCTTAAGTTTTTATTACAGAAAAAAACATTTTCGGACATGTCACAGGTATAGTCCAAACCTGTTACGTGTAACTAAAGTTTGACATTAGATGTTTTCACGGAAGTAAATTAGTCCATCTTGCACATTAAGACATATGCAGACGTCGCCTGCGATATTTGGATGCAAAACCTTAGTTCTGAAAACCACCTACAAATGGGGAAATCACTGCTAGAAAATGAGCCTAATGCGACCTTTCAAAGCTATATTTTTAAAAAGTGAACCTACTTGGCTCGTTTATAGGCTTACAATCAAAGGAAGGTAAATAGAGACAAGTAGACAACCACTAATCCACTAGACCCACTGTAACAAGACACTTAGGAAATTAATATGTTAATTAGGCATTGCATATGTTAATAATATTACAAAATATATTACTTTATAGCATGTTTATATTGCATATGTTTCAAGATATATAATGAGCTTAAATGATAAATTGAAAGTAAAAAAAGATCAGTCTTCAAGTTACATGTACAACTTCGCTTTAGTTTAATTGCTATGCTAAAATTTAAATTGATTTAAATGAATTAAAACTAGTAGGTTACCCTACGTTACGCGTGCAGGAATTCGATCGGTTTCAATTCAGTTTATTGCCATACCGCACTCGCTATACAAAAAGTTAATACCAGTACCAGTTAATATCGACGTGGTTTTAAGATAATTTTATAGCGAGACATTAATATTAAAAAAAAAACTAAGAAAAAATAGTTTATAGTTTCTGAATAAAAAAAGCTAATTAAAAACGTCATATTCAAAATAATAACTACAAAAGGTTACACTTTCTAGAAGTAAAAAAAACTAACTAAAGGATACGTTTTAGTCTAAGAAAGCATTAAAAAAAGTTACAACTAAACTAATTATTAAAATCGTATAATTTAAAATAGAAAAATCGTTTTATGAGTAATTTCAGAAAAATGTTCATTGTAAATCCTTCAAGTCTCTTATATAACCTGCAATAGTTTTTTAACATTTAAAATGAATAATATTGATGGTTAAAAACACATCACACATATGTCTGTCTGTTAAGGACTAAAATTAAAAAATAAAAGAAAATCATGTGGCCAACTTCAATATATTGAAACTTTAACTCGTTACTTTATGAGTTAAAATATATATGAACAAGGTCTACTAATTGATGGGCTTGGAATTCTCACATCTAAATGTCAAATGGGTTGCATCAAACACAAAGAAGGAATTTAATTAAATCAATTTGGCAGGGCCCAAACGAACAAACAATGGACTAACAAGTAACAAAGAATTAGTGGCAGCCCATGAATGAGAATAAAAGGAAAAACGGCATTCGGCAATCTAGGGTTTGGTTAAGCATGTATATATTCAGGTTAATTTATAAACTTTGCTAGACATGTATGTTCTTATTATTTTTTTCTCAGGCGAATGATTTGAGTATGTTTATGTGTTACAAGACATATTTGTCGTTTATCGGTACAGAATCGTTAAACATCATGCTGTTATATTATGGTTTATAGTAATGTGTTGACAATTATTTTGATGTCATCCTTGCACACGTCCTTCATTGGTCCTGTATTGTGAAGTAACATTATGCCATATTCTTTAGTTTAATAATTGTTCATCGTATTCAAGTATGTTAAACAAGACTATGTCTATGTAGATTACTAGTGCTTCTAATCAAGTTCAACTATACATGATGCTTCAAACTCGAACTTGAATGTGATTGCTTGTTTCTTATATCGTATTTTGTGTCCCTTTTTGTTCGTCTTTCTTAATTAATTGCAATTTAGGTTAATATTAGTTTCATTCAAAAAAGGTCTAAATTTTGTGTTTTACTTTCCACAATCAAACCACATGTGTAAATACTAACCATAGGCCCCTTGTGTATACATACCTTAGGGATGATCTCAGTACCATACCAATAGCGAAAGTACCGATCCTGAAAATTGCAAAAACAGGTACAAGTACTAACAATTGACTCGAAGATGGCACATGTTTTAATACTAACACTGTGTTCCAGAGTTTACTAATGGAAGGAAACAAAAAGAAAGTAATGGCACACGTTTACCTTTTTTGGGGATTAGACGATTTTGCACCATTTTTGAAAATTATTTCGCATTTGGGTGATCTGCTTTTTTAGATAGCGGATTTGTGGTGGTAATTTGGCGAGGATCCAGATGGTAGTGAGGTGGCCAAATCAAGAGATCCACTATCTTAGATTTTGCTATTCAGAAGGGGGTAGCGGGCTAACGGCGCAGCTTGTTGCCCGTTTACCTGCCATTAGTCTGTAATCATCTCTGTTTTAATGAAAATCTAGATTGTACGAGTTAATCATGGAATTCAATTATATGAGAACAAAATCATTAAAATTTCCATGAATAACAACAATTTCGTTAAAAAAAGTTAGAATATAACTAAAAAGTCTTGTTATTTAGTTATTGTATAGTGTATGAATGCATTTTATTTTTGTTAAATATTCGATTTCAGGTTGGTGACTTTGATTTATCAAGAGTTAAACATGTCACATTTGTTTCTGGTGGTGTAAGGGGAGACGGAGCGCTACGTGGTGGTTGGGTGACCACGCGTGGAATATGATTGGGTGTGATGAGTGATGAAAGTGGAGCACCCCACTCTCTAAGGGGAACACTTCCATGGATGGCTCCAGAGTTCCTAAATGGTAACTATACTCGGGTTTCGAAAAAGCAAGGATAAATGATATTATGTGGTATTATTATTGCATTTGATTAGAATTGTGGGCTTGTCAATGGGGGGTGTTTGGGATTGCTTAAATAAACCATTTACTTGCATGTTTTTTTATTTTATTTTATTTTAATATAAGCAACTTTAGGTGTCCTGAGCACACCGTAATTGAAAACAACTTGATGCCGAACCAGAAGGCAATAATAATCAGTTTTTATTAAAATATGTTTTAGTTGCTCTGTAATGGCATGGCAGGTAGCTAGCTGTATTCTCATTTGGCATTGCAAATTTGCAATTTGGGAAATTTTGACTGAAGAAGAGCCGTATGCATATTTGGATTGTGGTGCCATCATAGGTAAGCACGCCTTCCTTTTCAATAATTAGTTCTATGTTTTGCTCCTAGGATTTAAGTGTCCTGTATGAGCTGAAAAACGACCCTTAGGCCCTAAAGAATTATATAAACTAATTTTTAAATGACGATAATATTATAACAATAGACATAGCAAAATCATAGTATTAGAATGACGTACCATATTAGCTAACTAACTGATGACTCGTGAAGCTCTCCTACCATTCTTGATAACGAATTATTTGATCACCTCTTTGTAGTTTATACTCTTTAAGATTTTGTTCTTGATAGCTATCATCGCCAATCCCAAGTCTTTCTTGGAACATTGTGGATCATAAGTAAGATTTTAATGACTTCAATTTGGAAAAAAACTTCTTTTCTGTAATGCTATCATGACTAGAATAGTCAATAACATTCTATATGCATCCTTGCTTTTGAGAGATAATCGAGGTCTTTCAAATGCTTCAAAACATCTATAAGGTTGCTAAATTCATTGTTTTTAATGTGTCAAATAACTTCAACTCCATATACAGTTCATCAATATCAATATCCAATCTTCTTTCAAACTTTAATGCATTTTCAAGAAGATGATAAGACAACCTAAGATCTTTATCTCAATTCCCCTCAACTTATGTGGATACAAAAAACCAAATAATTTCTCATAGATTTTGAATTGATCAAATCTTGTCTCAAGAGAAGCAATAGCTTAATCAACAATATATAATATAAGAAATAATTTACTCTAAGATTCCAATGAAACTTTTTGGCTACTTGAACTCACACCAATTATTATCTTTCCTTTGAATCAGACGCTTTTGTTGAAACATCGGATCAATACCCATTTCAATACCAATCTCCTTAGCTTCATCAATCGCTTTTGTTTCTCTATAATCCTTAAAGTACCCGATCAATATGTTTATATCTTTAATAGCAGTCTCTAGACGAATATCCTTTGATTCTAACTTTTTGCTCACTACATTTACCTAGTTTAATACTTGATATGAGATGCATATGAAACCGAAAAGTCAAATTCAACAAGTTATTTTCTGCTAGTGAATTTGCTTCACTTGCGATTGCAGCATCATTATCTTTTTCTCCAACTTCAAGTAAAGCTTCTCGTACATCGACAAGTTGAACTTTAACACTATTTTCCCGAGTCTGATTTAACATGGGGAGGGGAAGGAAAATGAATTAAGAGAGAAAAGGAGGGAAAATATGTGATTTTTTTCGTGTTCCCGAGTTTAATAAAATGTAAAGGAAAAGAGAAGAAATCAAACATTTTATGTGTTCCCGAGTTAGGAGGAAAAGAAAAGAAAATAACAATTTTACCATTATACCCTTTAAACATAAAACATTTTAATTAGATTGGAGGGTAATTTAGTAATTTATAGGATTTTCTCTCGTAATCTCTCCAATTTGGGAGGATGAATATAGATATAAATTTTCTTCTTTTTCCCCCCTTTTCCCTCCCCTCCCCCTGTTAAATGAAACTCGGGAACATGGTTTTTCATATTTTCATCTCTTCCCCCCTGTTAAATGAGACTCGGGAACAGAGTGTAATAGCCTTAACACTCTCAACATTACTTATCCAACAAGTTTGAGACAATGACTTAATACTCGAAGCTTTAACATTATCTTTTAAAATTTGCCACCGATTAACATAATTTGCAAAGATAGTATAAATACATTGGATCTGTCCAAAAAAGCTCTTTCCTTTAACACAACTGTTAGCCATATCATATAATGTAAGGTTAAGAGAATGACAACCACAAACAATGTAAAGTGCTCTAGGATTCTCCTTTAAAAAATATTGTTTACACTCCTTGGCGTTTTCCTTTCATGTTTGCTCCATTGTTGTAGCCTTGACCACACATATTATCAATTTCAAGACTAAGAGACTTTAAGTCCTAATATGTAATATCAAATAGCCCTTTTTTGGTGGTATCATTAACATTCAAAAACCCTAAGAAGGAACCAATGACAATAATATCTGTTCTTGGTGACTTGAATCAGGAGTAAAATCAAGAATGATTGAGTAGTACTTTGCTTCATTTATCTTCTTGGGGATTTCTTTTTTAATTTCTTGAGCTAGCATAAGTATTATCGTGTTTTGGATCTTATGTTCAAAATAATGCACATGAAGCTAATCATTTGTGACCCGTCGCACATGCTCTTTGATAACTAGGTCAAACTTTTCCAACATTTTAATGAGACCTAAGAAATTTCTATTACCTTTTACATACAATAAATAAGAAGTGAAATTAGTTATAACAGTTAAGTACACATAGGTATTTACTATTTGATGGAAGTGGAACTAAAAAAAACATTTCACTTCTTATGTGTAAATACCTATGTGTACTTAATTGTATAACTTATTCCACTTTTTATTTGTTAATTGTATTTAAAGGTAATAGAAATTTCTTGGGACTCATTGAAATTTGGAAGAGTTTGACCCGATTATTAAAGAGCATGTGCGGCGGATCACAAATGATTAGCTTCATGTGCATTATCTTGGACATAAGATCCAAAACGCAATAATACTTATGCTAAGTTCAAGAAACTAAAAAAAGAAATCGTCAAGGAGACAAAGGCAAAGTACTACTCAATTATACTTAATTTTACTCCCAATTCAAGTCACCAAGAACAAATGATTGTGATTGTGAGGTAATTAAAGTTCTTACTGTCGAGGAGTTCTTTTTAGGGTGTTTGAATGTTAATGATACCCCCGGAAAAGAACTACTTGATATTATATTTGAGGAGTCCTAAAATTGATGGTTTACGTGGTCAAGGTTATAACAGTGGAGCAAACATGAAACGAAAACGACAAGGAGTACATACGAGTTTTTTAAAAGATAATCCTAGAGTATTTTATACTCCTTGTGGTTGCCATTCTCTTAATCTTACATTATGTGATATGACTAACAACTGTGTAAAAGAAAAGAGTTTTTTTTTTTTTTTTTTTTTTTGGATAGATCCAACGTATTTATACTATATTTTCAAATTTTGTTACTCTGTTGCAAATTTTTAAAGAAAATATTTAAGCTTGAAGTCTTAAGTCATCATCTCAAACTCGTTGGGAAAGTCATGTCGAAAGTGTTCAGGCTAGTAAATGCAAATTGTCGATGTACGAGAAGCTTTACGTTGGAGATAAAGCTAATGGTGCTTCAATTGCAAGGGAAGAAAATTCACTAGTGAGCAAAAAGGTTAGAGTAAAAAGCCGATGAATTTGATTTTTTTGGTATCAATTGTCATCTGGTATCAAGTATTAAACCTGGTGAATATAGTGAGCAAAAAGTTACAGTCAAAAGCGTTTACGGTATTTCATTATAAAACTATGCTTTTGTATGCTTTTGTATGTTTATTTCTATAACGTTAATCCATGTTTAAAAAAATAGTTTATATAATTCATTAGGGTTTAAGGGCCTTTTTCCCAAGTCGTACATGACACTTGAATTATCAGGACGATACTGCACATGCCTCCTAGGATTAGATCCATGTCAACATGCACATCCAATATTGAGATATTAGATCTGTTGATTTCGCCACATCATCCTAGCCACCTCACTACCATCTGGAACCCGTGCCAAATTCCCACCACATTGGCTATCTCAGATAGTGGATCACCCAATTGCAAAAACAGTTATAAAAAAACCCGAAAAACCATGCAAAATCTACTAACCCCACCCAAAGAAAAAACAAAAACACACACACATGTCCCTTACCATGGGTGGCAACCCCTATTTTGAAAGATTTCAAGAAGGTAGCCCCCAAGTTATTAGGGTAAGATATTAAGCTATATCTATCTATTATACTAAAGCAAAATAACTTTGACTTTTTTTTGTATGACGTGGCATTCCTCTGAAGCCAGAAAATTAGTTTTTGAGCGCCAAGTTCGTTTCCTCCTATTTCCTCAATCACACGCTTATTTCCTTCTCCATTCAGAAACCCTAAATCTTATTTCTCTTCATTACCTTTACACACGGTTTATCGATCGTCGCCTCATCCCCAAATTTGTTTCAATCATATTACAATCACAACTCTAAATGTCAGCTGATTTTAACATATGTTGATCGACAATCGAAGGTATCAAGATGTTGATCGACAACACCAGCAGCACGTATTCTTATGTTGCCGGTTTGATTATAGAACCTTATCGGTATTATTTCTTGACGAATCATTTATAATCTTTTCTAATTTTAACATATTCTTTAACTTAGGTATATTGATTTTTGTCAATAGTTCTTGCTTATTCTGATGAAATTGTTGTTAAAGTTTAGATTTTTTTGATGGGTATTAGCGATTTCACAATCTTTGATGTTATTTAGTCGTCGTTTTTGCTTATTGTTATGAAATTGTTGTTAAAGTTTGGATTTTTATGTATGGATATTAGCGATTTGACGATCTTGGATGTTGTTTACTCATCGTTTTGGTCTGATTTGTTGTTTTTTCAGATCGGTTGAAGAAGAGATACGACCCAGGTTTCCATGCCCGTATTGCTATGCGGATTTTAAAGAATTAACATATTCTTTGTCAGGTTGTTTATGCAGCAATGTCTAAAGCAAGAATGCAGTCTGGGCTATGCAGGTTTCTTTTATTTTTTTATTTTTTTATTTTTTGTAGTATTCTTGGACTTTGGAATTTACAAATCATTATGTATTACTTATGTCTTAATTTCTAACTTTGTTATATTTAATTATGTTCTACTTTTAATGATTTGTTTGTAGGGATAGTAGGAAACAAGTGTATCTAGGTAAGCAATTATGAGCTTGATGTCCTTTTGGTTTGACTTGATTTCCTAGACACTGGATTAAAGTGTTCAGCGTGTTCATACATAGTGGAAATATCAAAGGGAGTAGACTCCCTCGGTTCAATATTTATACAGTTCGTTTTTAGTGGTTTGACAACTTGAAACTTGAATCAAGTGTTGGTAAACAAACCTAGCGGCTTTCTCTCAACAATCTAAGAGAGAAAACGGGACAAGTTCCTACACAAGTTCATCTAATCTTATTATGGAGCCGCATCAACTAATAGAAATCAAACCACCTCAACTTTCAGGTACCGGTAACAATTTTATTGAAATTTGTTGGGACATTTTTTGTGATAGTTTTTCTCATTTTTTGTTTATTAATGATGTTTTTTTTTCATGTAAGTTTCTTAGAGTTGTTGTCTTAACATGCCTGTTATAGGTCTGATTTGGTTATTCCTTTATGTGTTTTCAGGTTTTTTGAAGAGACATTTGGACTGATCCGGTGTTATATCCGAGTCTGACTAAGAGCTGGTGTCTAACATGGTTGTTTGGGACTTCAAATCCAACTAAAATCAAGGTAAGAATGCTGATTTTGGGGCTAAGATTTGTTGGGTTACAAGTTATATTGGTGCTTTTGTGTATAATGGATGAACCATAGCAATTTGAAACCAACCTGAGGCTCATATGGACTGGTAACGGGGATGTAGCCAGTACAGAGCTTGCCAACTCAAATTGCCGTAATTCATCACCAAAAGGTTTTCAAATGGATGTCTCACCACCAAAACATTTAACAAAGAAAGCGGATATGTTCTTTTGACTTTTAGTTTGGGTGACTTTATTCATTATGATCTTTATATAGACAAATCAACAAATGAAACCGGATGATATATTGTTACAACCACCTATAGTCAGTTAATATTTCAAAATGAATGTCATTACAACTACCTATCAGTTACTATTTCAAAATGAATGTAATTAAAGATTCTCAAGTGTGTGTATATATGTGTGTGTTTTTATGTTTGTCTCTGTCTATACAAAATAGAAAATGTTCTTTTTTAACCATAGACTCCGATGACAATGATTAGACCAAGCTTATACGTTTATTGAAGTATCTTTTTCAATAGTTATACTTATTGTTGAAGGGCTGGGTGTGGATTAAGATGCTCGATGATGACATTATTGTTGGAAATTGGGGCTTTGTTTTCTCTGTTCTTTTCTTATTAAATATTTAATATGTTTTTTTTCAGAAGATCAACCTGATATGTATAAATGTATAAGAAATAGAATTTGTAGCTGCTAATTATTTTAATTACATGCTGCTTGAGATATTGTGTGTGTTGTATTTGGTTATAATTACATGCTGCTTGAGATATTCCACCCCTCTAATTATGCTACCTATTTATACTATGCTAATCTTATTACATCCATGCTTTTAAAACTTATCCCCTTGATGTCAATTTCAGTGTTGTTATTTTCCGCTTTAGGGACCATAAAAACAATGTTTTGGATCATAAAATGTGCATGATTCGAATGCATGTTTATTTAAATTATTTTACAGGACCCGACTGATCAAACTGGTATAGACAATTACATGGTGCAGGAACTAGATGGAACCAAAAATGAGCGGGGTTGGTGCAAGCAAAAGGTATAGTTCGAAACGTTAAATCGATTTCTTTTCTTGCACAAATTCGACATTAATCATACTTACGAATGAATCACTTTGTTGTTTAGCTTGGCGCAAATGCCATTCTGGCGGTGTCTCTTACAGCTGCAAAGCGGGAGCGAGTGTCAAAAACATTCCTCTTTACAAGGTAACATATGTTATAAGTTCAAACTATTTGCTAAATGCACATTATAGTTGTTAATTGATAAGCTTATCATGGGTTCTTTCATTATCATCATGGGAAGCGCGACACTATTCCCTGGGATTGGCTTTGGGCCTTTTCTGCGCAGCTTAGGTGGAAGGCGTAAAGATCATGGGTCATTTTTTGGACACCCGAAAGCACCATTAGCTGTTAGCTTCTATGAATTTAGGATTGATTTTGACATTTTTTTTTGTTACTTTTAGACATATGAACTGTTGAAAAAAGGTCAGAAGACGCTTTAGATGTATTATATTGGGTTTTTTAAAAAGCTGAAAACTTGAGGAGAAAATGGAAGTTGTAAATGAACAAGATTCTCATCATCCACTCCCTCCTGTTCGTGCTTCAACTCCTCAACTTATAAACAGGTAAAATATAATTAATGCTATTTATATATCTCAGTTAACTTCTTGATTATGGTTCAGAATGTATTATTTAGTTTGCGTTTTGCAACTTCTATTTTTTCATTTGATTTTAGATACATGGAGTTAACCAGCGGGATTTGATAATGAAGTTTAAATGTTGAATTTGAGAAAATGGCTAAAGCTTTTGTGGTTGGAGTTTCCACATATTCACAATCTTTGCCTCTTACGGTACTATATTGTTAAGATATTATCTTTTATGAATAAAAAGTCATAGAAATCCTTCAAAGTCTTGGACTTGATGCTTGTAGAGGAGGTGATCTATCAATAAGGGGATACTTCTTTATATGTTGCTGCAGAGAATGGGCATGTTTATGTAGGGAGCTTTTCGAACCCGCTTTTTATCTTTGATAATGGTATTTCGTTCAAAATGAACTCGACTTGAATATATGATGCTTAGGGACCGTGGTTGGTCATGCAAGGCGTGAGGAAAAAAGTTTGTTTGGTAGGTCATGCACTATAAATAAATTATTTTCATGGGAAGAATAACATAGAAGCAACATGGTTTGTTCTGTTCCGAGAACACAAGTTGACTTCTGAAAGTCAAACAATCTAATTTTCAAATAAAATTGTATTTCACATTTTAAAGGAGCTTATATTGGCATCAAGATGTATAATAGATACCATCTATAAATAAAAAACCAATGTGAAAAATATTGTAGAATTAGTGTAAAAAACTCCGTATAGAAAAATACTATGTTTAACTTTTGTCTCATTCTGTCTTCGAAACCTTTTGCAGTTTGGCATTAATATAGGCTGATCAATAGTTTGGTTATAGAAATGGCTTTTTTGACACATGTGCATATGACATCCATCACTTTCAAAGCATGACTTACAACCAGTTCTGCATAAAAGCACAGTACCAAATCTTACTGGCCAGTCGGAGCGGAAACTAGCTACACAAGCAGCCCAGTCAAGTACTCTTGAACCGCCTTCTATGCTGGTTGTTGAACCGGCGAACCGGATTGATGGTTGGACTATATTTTCAAAGCCTTTTTAGTTTATTTTAAAGTATTTTTTGTTTTAAAATAGTAAAATCACATCTACAAATTCATTTTAAACTACAACCTCTATGTTTTGCTTATTCTGATCTCAATTTTGTTAGCATTGTTGTGGCGTACGAATGACCACACCCATGCAAGGAAGTCCCGGTGGTGACGCGACTAGCGTTCCGTCGTTGGAGCTGTGTGACAGTGGTGTACGAACGGGTATTCAGGTCAACGGTGGTGGTTGTGGCAGCAAGATAAAAACATATTGTATTGGACTTTGCTTCTGTTGCGGGTAAAAAATGCACTTACGACGCCTTATGATTGAAAGCAGAAAGTTTGTTGGAGGTACTTTGTTTGTGTAACTGGAACATTAAGATACTTTTTGTAAGAAAAATACATGCAGCCATAATTTTTTTTTCTTCGTTTCAAATTGTTTTGTTAATTGTGTGTTTGCTAAAGAGATTTGGACTAGATTATCTTGGTTGAGTGAGTGTGTAGGGTAATTTCAACCTTCGGGCCTATTTGACCCGCTTCAGTTTTAGCCTTGGTTTAAAAACACACCTAGGAGCAAGGTAACTTCCATCGCTTTTGTGTAGGTAAGGCGGGTTTGATAGTTTTAGCCTTGACTTTGAAAAGCGCGCCTTGGCGCAAGGCAACCCAGATACAACCACTATCGCTTTTGTGTAAGTAAGGTGAGTGTTGTACGTAAAGTGGTCGTGAGGCGTGCTTATCAGGCAAAAAATTGGCATAAGACGCATGTATGAGGCGTGCTTTTTGAATGCGGACATATTTTGATCAAAATTTATATATTTTGACCCGTTAAAAATCCGACTCCGATTTTACAAAATTTATATATTTTGACCCGTTAACAGATACATGAGTTTATTTCGAAGATACCGAACTTTGACTGAGTTGTTACCAATCTAAATTCGAGTCAGATTGTTTTTGGTGTCCAATTGACTGAATTGTTACCAATCTAAATTAGAGTTAGATTGTTTGGTGTCCAATTATGTCTGGAGTAAATAGTTACTATCTAAGGGTAGTTTTGGAATTTGGCTCAATTACGGGTCAAGTTTAGTTAGGATTTCAACTTAGTTCGGAGTAAACTGACATATATCAAGTGGATATAACATTTTATATTTGATAATTTCCACTTTTTTTTGTTAGGGTATTGACAACCTATCAAAGTCAAAGACAAAGCACACATGAATATGTTGAAAAGAAGGTGAAAGTCGGTTACAAGTGGGATTGCAAGTTTTGTGTATATATATATATATCTATTATATATATGCACCCAGCTCAAAAGCCTTGATGGGGGGAAATCGAAGTAATTCTGAATATTCTTATTTTTGTGATCAATAATGCTATACATCATTGCCAGTATTTGTGGGTTTACTATTGTGATTGAGAATACCAGTTTTTAACTGTCTTCAGGTATGTTAACACGAGTAAGCTTATAAAGACAAATAAGTGGATTTGGGTGATATATTCTTATAATCTTGAAGTTATTAACTGTTGGTTATTATTATTATTTTGCAGTTGGAAACATACCATTTGATGCTGGCCAAAATTTTAAATGGTCGAATTGTGTATCAAATGAGGGGTTTTGTTTCTCAACCGTTTCAGAAATGGTTTGATGATGTGATGGCTGCTGTCTTGAAGGCGCCAAATGCTATGGATTTGTGCCCGAATGTCAGTCCGAAATTGTTTCATTTGTCTAATCTCTAAATTATCCTACAATATGTACAAATAACATATTGCAGGATAATTGTGGCTATATTTGTGTTGAATGTAGTTCAATACGAGTTGTATTACTGAAAGGGTTTGACAAATATTTGTTACTGAACAAGTGTTATATTTATTCTATTATATTAGATTATGAATTGACAGATATCATGTAATTGAAATTTCAAAATTCATAGGTTGAAGTTCAAGTGTGCAAGATTCATTGCGTAAGCAAGGCTCCTCCTAGGCTTACTATAAATGTTGAGGATGCAGCCACGAGTGAGGCTGAAATTTACAAGGCTTTAGAGGTGTGCTACTGGTAGATTTTGAATTATATAGTTGTCACTAGTTAGGTTTATCCCAAATGAATGTGTTAAAATGGTTATATTTGTAGATTTCCAAGGTCCTTTGTGTTGAAAAGTCTTCCGATTATACTGTAATGGTCGGCAAGGGCACGAGCAGATTATCATTCCTCATTAACTATCTTTTGATTGGGGATAGCTAATTTGCTTTTTTTGAAATAAATTTTAGGATTGACTGGTTATCAATTTGTTGGAATATGAACTAATAAACAATTAAACATGTATGAAAACTTATTTATAAAGGGCTTTTTAGTTCTACCATTCTTTGTTAAAGAAAAGAAGGTGAAGTAATTAAAAGTTATCTTTTTTTTCTTTATTATTTCTATAGAAGTTGCCGATTTGTTGAAAAACTATCATTGGGATCTCAATGAGTTTCAAAACCTGCTAAGAAGGTGAGAACTAACCATATGTTGTAATATATGCTAATTTCTCTGTTAATTGGTAGTTATTTATTTATTGGATTACTAATCATGCGGTTAATGTACCTTTGCGGCCTTTTATTGAGTCAGGGGACAATGGGAATGATGTAAGTCAACCTGTTAATCGGCTGCTTACCCCTTTGATCTCGTATGTTATGGATCCAGTTGTTGCTTATTTTCCCAATGGTTATGCTTCTTCTGCGTATTACTACGGAGGTAATTTAATGTAAATTTGAATTATTAAAACTAAAACATGTAATTTTTTTGTTATTATGATGTAATTTTGTTATGGTAACATGTATTTCGCTATAAAATGAGTGGCTGCTTGAAAATTGTCACATTTAGTAGTTTAAAACAATCAAAATAAAAGTTGTTACTGAAGTTTCTGATGAAAATTGTATGTTAGATTATGATGGGGATGCCAATGGCTGGGATGATTACTCGAGATACGTAACCCCTATTGGGGCGTCTCATGTAAGATCGTTTTTTGTATTATTACAATTTTTCGTCGTGTTATCATATTTATGCATGCTGATTATTATATGTAAATGACCAAGGTGTTTATGAAGATTAGGGGTCAATTATGTATCCTGGTGGGATGATGCCCATAAGTTGTTGGATGAGATGATAAGGTGTGATTCATCAAATATTCATGAGGTTATTGGCCAGATGATTAGGGAGATTACGATGATGCTTCTAATTGGCAAATGGTGGAGTATATTTTTTACAAACTCAACACTAAAGGTTTTGGTTTAGGGTTAAGATTTTACAACACGCTTCTAGCAGCTTTTCGGTGGTTAGGACAAAAGTAAAAAGTTGGAAGAGTGCTTAAAGAAGCAACAAAAAAATGGACTTTTTCCTGAAATGTTCCGCAACGGCACACATGTGTGTCTGTTGATGTACACAGGTATATAGTAATATCCATTAGTTTTCTTTTTCGGCTCAAGAATATGAGGAAATGTAGTAGACGTAGCAGCTTCGACTTAAATGCTTATAAATGGGCTAGGTTAGGTTGTTTTTATCTCTAATGGATCAAATTAGTAGAACGAATGATATGTATAAAGAGGCCACCCAAATTTTCAAGCTTTTCATTAAGGCTACCCAACTATTAAAAATCCTCTATAGGCGACCCAAGTATGCATCCAGTTTCGTTTATACCAAATCTAGCCAAAAAATATGTTGAATCCTTTGCTTTTTCCGATAACTTAACGGAATGGAAAGGAAACTAAAAGTTTTAACTTTTTGTAAAGTTTATATTCGTTATCCAGCCTATTGTTTGTTGAATCTGGTATAAATGAAATCAGGTACATGTATGGGTGATTTTTAAATTAGTTTTAATAGTTGTAAGGCCTTAATGAAAAAAGTTAAATAGGTAGGTGGTCTCCTTATACATTTTACCTAAACAAATATTAGCTTAAAAGAAAACATGTTAGCTGAACTAACATATTTTATTCCAAAGTTTAGATTATAAGGGCAAATGTTCAGTCTATCTTATTTTAGGTGGTCTTCCATGTTCTTCCTCATCATCCAACTGTGACTCCGCCCTCTGATGGCACCCAGGTACGTCTTCTCTCTGTATGATGTTCTTGAATCATGATTTTGAAATGAATTTAATTTGTTTTTTGTTAAGATTTTATGGATCAAGTTAGGGTTATCTATTACACTAAAACATGGGGGATAAGTAACATAAATCCAACAGTGAGTTTGTTTCAAGTTCTATGCTCTTAATTTTAAATGAAAATGTATATAATTAGATCTCATGTGTAAATTTAGGTTTTACTTTGTGTGTTTAGTAGTGTGAGTGAATATGAGCCACATTAGCAACCGGCACGGAAGCGGCCGTTCTTAGCAGCATCTAAATAACGAATCAAATTTTTTTATCAATTTGTTCATTGACAGGTAAATTGTTTGTTAATTTTACAAAAGTAGTGTTCAATTTGATTATTTAGCAAGTTGGTGTTCATTGAGTCGGCTAATCCAACTAGGAACAATTGGGTTCCTAAAAAGGTGGGAGTGATCATGTAGAGGGCTTTAATGAAAAGGCTTTCTACTTTCGCTGCACTAAAACAAATAAATCTGCACATTCATGTGGTTTCGCGCAGGTGGTTTGGCAAGTCATCTCACAATGGTGTAAACTACAAGGTATATTTTATACAAACTTGAGAGATGTTTTGGGGCTATCCAGCTTTGTTCCAGGTTCAAAGAAGAAGGTAATCAACATAAATTGTGATTCATTTTTTAAATTGAAATAGGTAATTTGTAAGATGGCCTATGGTGTGTTTTTAAACTTTATGTGAAGGTTTACCCGGTCGAAATGCGGCGAGTGCTACTTCTATTATTGTTAACTCTGAAAACGGTTCAGTTGGTTAAAGTTTTTCGGGAACAAGTTAGGAATGGTTCCTTCGACTGAAGTACATGTTATTGAAGCCGAGTTTAAGGGGGATGGAAATACAAGTTTGAAAAATCAGGCTAAGTAAGATTAGGCCTAATCGTGATTTATGAAAACAAAGAACACAAGGAGCTGCTTATGAGTTTTAATGCGTTAGCAACTTAAGTTTTAAGTTTTTTTAAAATTTGTAATAGAGTAGTAGTTTTGTGTTCGTTTGTTTGAATCACCTTATAGCATGTGATTGTAAACTTATAAAATAATTGAACTGGTGGGGATATATTTTTTTGAGTTAATTGCCATTTCGCCCCTGAGGTTTGGGCACACTTGCCATTTTCGTCCAAAATGAAGGTTTTATACCATTTTGCCCCCAACGTTTGTAACTTTTTGTCATTTTCATCCAAATACCTAACAAGTTACTTTATATCTTATTATGGGTTATTTTTAACCTAACCAAGTTAGTTTATACCTTATTATGGGTATTTTTGAAATTTATCAATTATAAGGGGGTAATTTATAAATTATCTTCTAGTTATTATTTATCAGCCTTTATAAATTATCTTCTAGTTATTATTTTTGAAAAAGATGATCCAACATTAAATTTTAAATTTTACTTTAATTAATGCATATATATTGGAGATGGTCTATTATTAAAGATTCGAATTATAAAAATACAATTCATATGATAACATATGCTTTGTTCATTGTTACGCTTTTATCTATTTCTATGTTTGTATACCTAAATAAGATCACATTGGTGTTAACATTTTTATAATATAACACGATTTTTAGCTGTGTATATATTTCTTTACATTAATAATATAAGCATTTATACTTTAATATGTTTGCATTTACAGTTTTACAAAAAAAAATATTAATAAACTTTAAAAGTCTTGTAATTAAAATGTAATTTTACAGATCACTATTAACTATTCAACCTAGAACTTTCACTAAAATTATTGAACCAAAACCACCTATTGATTTTATTAGGGTTACTAAACGGGTCGTGATGTCACGCGTACATAAACCCAAACACGACACGTATATTCCCGAATTAATACAAAAACAACCATTTTAACCTGAAAATTTTTATTTTAATATTGTTTGCATGTTAATGCTTTAATCATAAATGTACATATCATTTTAGTTTTTAAGCAATCATTCTTAAATTGTGTATTCTTATTTTTAAACTTATTTAACAAAAGTAGTCAAAATTTAATTTATTACTAGAAGATAATTTATAAAGGCTGATAAATAATAACTAGAAGATAATTTATAAATTACCCTCTTACAATTGATAAATTTCAAAAATACCCAATAATAAGGTATAAACTAACTTGGTTAGGTTAAAAATAACCCATAATAAGATATAAAGTAACTTGGTTAAGTATTTGGATGAAAATGGCAAAAAGTTACAAACGTTAGGGGCAAAATGGTACAAAACCTTCATTTTAGACGAAAATGGCAAGTGTGCCCAAACCTCAGGGGCGAAAATGGCAATTAACTCTTTTTTTTTTTTTTTTTTTTTTTTTGCAATTTGCGGCTTTATAACAATACAAATAATTCAGGGACTTTTTCTAATGTAGCCAACATTTTTGCAAATTGAAAATGTAATCATCTTCTCAAGGTTGCTTTAAATCATGAAAATCAGTGGCACAACAATTGCAAATCCAAAATTTTCTCCCTTTAGAGACAGTGTTCTTGCATTACTCTATTATCAAAGAAAACAAAAAGGTCAGTAATTTATTATAATTCATGTGATTTTTATTTTTTATATGTAAAGTGACATTTTTAATAAGTAAGTTTATGGGCAGTGGTCGAGCTTGAATGGAAACTCGGTAGGGGGCGGACTCTAAAATTCCAAATTGGTGGATGCCCGACTCTTAAAAATCCAATAGTTTACGCTACAAAAAACAATTTTTCAGTAAAATAAACGTCAAGTGCAAAAAATCGATGGGGGCCGGATCACCCCCGGGCCTCCCTTATCCTTTGCCTCTATTTGTGGGAACTAACCGGATTAAGTAATGGAATATTTCTTTAATTTCAAATTTCATTAAAACACTGTTAAATATTATATGATTTACTTTGAATAACCCGTGTAAGTATGAGTGAATTGGGTTAGTAGTGTTTTGTTTTGCATGTTATTTTGACAACTCAATACAGCTCTTCCTATTTAATTAAAGTCATAAGAGGTAAGAGGCTGTGTGTTGGCCAAAATGCCTCATTTACCTTTCTTCGTATTGAAAAAAAGAAAAAAAAATTTACTTAATAGATGAATTTGAAACTAAAAATATTGGAATGACACATTTGATGATATGTAATAGTGTGTATAAGGTATATGTAAATGAATTGTTGCAAGAGAAATATTGATTATTAATTAAGATTGTTTAAAACATTAGTTGTATAAATAACCAGTTGGAAACAACCATTAAAAGGGAATGGGTCAAATGTTTTGTCTTTATTTTTCTTTATTGTTTACTCAGTGTGTGTAAATAAGAAGTACGAAATGCGGATTTTGATGTGTAAGGTTTTTTTTTTTCTTGAAGTGGTTTAGCCTACCTAATTTGAGAACAGATCGAGATACCATGTAGTGTAGAGCAACATTCCCTTTACTATTCACATGTAGTTGATAATTCATTTCATCAAGATATAAATTCCTCAAAGTTATATTTCATCTCGCACAAAGTAGGCGCAAGTGAAGGTAAATATGATCTATCACTACTTTGAACCTTACAAAATTATAAAAAGATGTGTTAATTTATTTAAATCTAAAAATGTTATTGTAAATGGTTGCAAAAAAGGCATATAATTTAGTTAATTTTTCCCTTCGTAGGAGATATATCCCTCAATAGCATATAGTTAAATGTTTTTCCTTCCTATACCTCATTAGCATATATAAAAGGTTTAAAATGTGTGCCACTTCTTAAATCTTTCATCCTAGAGCCAAATGTGCCACACGAAAGTGTTGCCAATATTAAGTTGTATAAAATTCATGATTGGTAAAAAAAAACCATACAGTATCTAACATTCGCTATTTTAACTTTTAATAAACTGTTGGTAGTGAAGAAGGTCTATAATCATTTTGCTTTTAAATTGTTAGAGCTTGGATACGATATTACCCTTAAGTGCATGTTTGGCTAAGCTTTTCCAACCAAGTTATTGACTTATTGACTTAATCAAAAAGCCAATAAGGAGTTTTAGTGTTTGGCAAACACAAAAGTCCTTTTTAAAATGACTTTTTGAATAGAAGGAAAATGAGTTTTTGAGAAGTTAACATGTTGTGACTTCTTGATCAGCTTACGACTTTTCAAACATCAAATTACCAAATTACCCCTTATAACACCCCTTTTAGTCATTTTACATCAATAAGCTAAGCCAAACACTTTTTAAAAAACAACTTAGTGACTTATTGGCTTTTCCCACCCCATAAGCTAATCCAAACACTTTTTTTAAAAACTCCTTTTCAAAAACTCCTTTTCCCAAAAGTCCTTTTCTCAAAAATCCTTTTTAACTCAAATAAGCTTAGACAAACATGCCCTAAATGCCCCCAAAAATAATAAACCAAAAGCATCAAATATTGAAAAAAATTGTGAAACGTCCAATATTTGATAAAATTTTACTATATGTTGGTTTGGTTCGATTATGGAGTGTGGAAACATTGATAACTATTACCGACCCGATACTTTTGGTTTTCAGAAAAACGATTAACCGACCTATTGTTTGTATGTTTTGAAACAACAATTAACAAAAGTCAAGGCTAATCACTCTCGAGGTTAGTTAAAAGATTATGTTAATATTGTTAATTTATATAATTTAATGTGAGACCACCCGTGTAACACACGGGTACTTAGACTAGTATATATATATAGAGTAGGAGTTAGGTGGAAAGTGTGTTTTTTCTAGAAAGTCTAGGAAGCAATAAGAACGCGACATGTGGCATTGAAGGATTTTATCTAAAAGGGCATTTATGTACTTTCATAATCTATTTTTATTTTAGGAAATTATCTTCAATAACTAACTATACATAAATTTCGGAATTTTTTGTTTTCGATTTCTGATCTCACGTAATATCAATCATTCCTTCGTTTTCTTGCTGGAATCTATCAGCATGTTGTTCTTGGTACTGTGTTTTAACAGTTTGTTCTTGGTGATGTGTTTTAACAGCAAGCAGATTCATACAGTTGTGTTTTAGCATTCAGATTCATACAACTGTGTTTTAACAGCAAGCAGATTCATACAGTTGTGTTTTAGCATTCAGATTCAAACAGTTGTGTTTTAACAGCAAGCAGATGCATACAGTTGTGTTTTAGCATTCAGATTCATACAGTTGGTTTTAACAGCAAGCATATTCATACAGTTGTGTTTTAGCATTCAGATTCATACAGGTGTGTTTTAACAGCAAGCAGATTCATACAAATGTGTTTTAACAGCAAGCAGATTCATACAGTTGTGTTTTAGCATTCAGATTCATACAACTGTGTTTTAACAGCAAGCGGATTCATACAAATGTGTTTTATCATTCAGATTCATACAGCCGTGTTTTAACAGCAAGCAGATTCATACAAATGTGTTTTATCATTCAGATTCATACAGCTGTGTTTTAACAGCAATTCAGATTCATACAGCTGTGTTTTAACAGCAAGCAGATTCATACAAATGTGTTTTACATCAGCAGATTTCGCCCCAGCTTTCGATCGGCTTCCGATAACTGTTCCGCTATTATCTATCCTTTCCAAAGTTTCCTGCTTTTTGAATCTCTTCCCTGCAACCAGCAAAATACCGTCAATTACAAACAAGAATCACCCGTAATCGCTTTGTAAAACAAGCAGTACAATGAAAGCTTGATCTTACGTATATGGAACAAGGAAAATCTCTTATCTTCATCCATGATTTTAGGTATTTTTGGTATGATTTTGGGGGTTTCCGAATTTGGGTTTAGAGAGAGAAAGAGAGAGAGAGAGGGAAATTGGCGTGTATTAAGGAGATGTGATATCTCTGACGGTTATTTTTGATTGGTTTAAAACACACACAAGGACGAAATTGCCCCTACTCATTTTAAACAATCTTTTAAATATAGTTAATTATTACAAGATTGCCATTGATTTAATCTCAACCCTTAAACACACCAATCGGATGGACAAGATCGCTTCCTAGACTTTCTAGGAAAAACACACTTTCCGTAAGAACCCTACTCTCTCTCTCTCTCTCTCTCTATATATATATATATATATATATATATATATATATATATATATATATATTAATAAGTATAATGAATTCATTCCTGTTTAGTTTAAGTTTATTATTATTATTAGTGGCGGTTATATGTCCAACCGTCATGTATATATATGTATGAATGTTTAACAGATACAGTTACCAATTCGAAATATACGAACATCATTCTTTCTTTCAATAAACCCTAATCTGCAATTATCAATCAATAAAGTGGTATCAGAGCCACAACGATCCATACTCGCAAATTTCCAAATCACTGCAAACACTTACCAATTTCTCTTTGATACAAATGACAACCACAAACGGCGGAATTCAAACCCAGATCCCTAAACTATTGGGACAAAATTATTATCATTGGCACATACAAATGAAGGTTTTACTAGAATCTCAAGATCTGTGGACCAGTGTAGAAGAAGGATATAATCAATTAGCGGTCGGGGCTTCGGAAAATGATCAGAATGCTCATAGAGAAAAAGTGAAGAAAGACAAGAAGGCCCTTCATATTATATTTCAGGCAGTGAGCGAGACAGTATTTGAACGAATTGCAACAAGCAAAACACCAAAAGAAGCGTGGAATATTCTTCACAAGGCTTACAGGGGAGAACAAAGAGTCAAAACCGTAAAATTACAAACCCTAAGATGTGAGTTTGATGCATTACGAATGAAAGATAGTGAATCTATAGAGGAATACATAAACAGAACTACTGTTATAGTGAATCAATTAAGATTAAATGAAGAAAACGTTACGGAACAACGAATAGTCGAAAAGATTCTTCGTAGTTTAACAAGAAAATATATACCAGTTGTAGTAGCTATAGAAGAATCGAAAGATATGACAACCATGTCAACTGAAGAATTACTAGGGATCTTGCAATCGCATGAACTTAGGCTGAAACAATATGATGAATCTCCCGTAGAACAAGCATTTCAAATGCAAGGCACAAGTCAGAATCGATCAAGATTTTTCAGATCAGATTTCAATGGAAAAGGAAGAGGTAGGGGACGAGGAAGATTCAGCGGGCAAATCCGCTGTTACAATTGTCAAAAACTGGGTCACACGGCACGTTTTTGCCAAAAAGGTGAAGAGAATGATAAGAGCAACAATGCTCTGTTACATGAAGAAGATTCCGAAGTCGGTAATGATGAAACTCTATTTATGATATTTAATGTAGAAGAGATAACGAAAGAGGATTGCTGGTATTTAGATAGTGGATGTAGCAATCATATGACCGGTAACAAAGGCCTATTTATTTCACTAAATGAATCAAAAAAGAAGGAAGTAAGAACCGGAGATGACAAGAGGCTCAATGTATTAGGAAGTGGTGATGTAGCCATTAAAGTAAGAGGAATAGAGAAAAGAGTTCCCAACGTTTTTTATGTTGAAGGTTTAAAACATAATTTATTAAGTGTGGGACAATTAGTGCAGAAGGGTTATGAGGTAAACTTCCATAACCATGAATGTGTTATCAAGGATCCCACTGGAAAGCATATGGGTTCGGTTCGGATGACTGGAAATAAAATGTTTCCACTAAACTTAACCTATGATGTTACCCCGACAGTATGCAATATAATGACTCAAGATGTCTCAGTCTTGTGGCATCGCCGATATGGACACATAAACTTCGAGACAATACATAGTATGGGAGCAAAGGAAGTGGTGAAGGGTTTACCCAAGACGGCTGCCAAACCATCACATAACATATGTGAAGGTTGTTTGTTTGGAAAACATGCTCGGAAAGCGTTTCCTAAACAAGCAACATGGCATGCCACTAAACCTTTGCAATTAATTCATTCCGACATATGTGGTCCGATGAGAACTGCATCTATAAGTGGATGTAGATACTTCATCACATTTATAGATGATTTCTCAAGAAAGACTTGGGTGTATTTTTTGAAATTAAAATCCGACGCTTTAATAAAGTTCAAAACTTTCAAAAGATTGGTGGAGAATCAAGCAGATACCAAAATAAAAACTATACGCACAGATAGGGGAGGAGAATATTGTGGACATGAGTTTCAAAATTTTCTCAAAGATAATGGCATACATCATCAACTCACTACTAGCTACACACCCCAGCAGAATGGAGTAGCAGAACGGAAAAATAGAACCCTCATGGAACTCAGCCGTAGCATAATGAAAATGAAAAGATTGTCACACGTTTATTGGGCTGAAGCAATGTCATGTGCTACCTATCTCATCAATCGAGCAACAACGAAAGGAGTGCAAGACATAACTCCTCAAGAAGCTTGGAGTGGAAGAAAACCAAATGTCTCTCATTTAAGAATTTTTGGGAGTGTGGCATATTCTCATGTTCCGAAACAACACCGAGGGAAGCTTGATGACAAAACGGAGAAGGTGATTATGATAGGCTACAGTGAAACAAGCAAGGCTTACAAGCTGTATGATCCAGTAAACAACAAAACTATTATTAGCCGAGACGTAATATTCGACGAAAATCAAGACTGGGAAGGATCTAATAATCAACAAAATAATGCAAACGTCCAACTGAACTTCCCAGACACTAGGATTACAGATGATGAAAAGGAAGCGGCAGTCCAAGTCAATGAATCTGCTGCACAAGATAATGGTCATAACAGCAGTGAAGACAATGATGAAGAAACAGCTGAACAAAGTCAGAATGACGAGGAAGCAGACTCTTCATCTTCGACATCTTCGGAGAATGCAGAAATGAGAACCAAGAGTCTAGCCGATGTATATGCTAATTCAGAACCCCTTACACAGGAACAAGTAGAAGACCTATATGACAATCAGCAAGCTACCGAAGATATAACAAGTTTTGTATTATATGCTGATGCAGATCCAATTACATACAAAGAGGCTAACAAGGAAATAAGGTGGAGAGAAGCGATGGATAGGGAAATGGAATCAATAAAGAAAAATGATACATGGGAATTAGTTGATCCTCCAAAAGATCAAAAACCCATTGGAGTTAAATGGATCTACAAAACCAAATATGATGAACATGGGAATGTGGATAAGTACAAAGCTAGATTGGTGGTTAAAGGCTACAATAAAAAATATGGAGTGGATTACCAAGATGTTTTTGCACCAGTCATACGCTTTGATACGGTGAGATTAATACTAGCACTGGCGGCTCGAAACAAATGGTATTTACACCAAATGGATGTTAAAACTGCATTTTTAAATGGAGATCTAAATGAATGAGTGTACATTGAGCAACCGGAAGGATACATCAAACTGGGAGAAGAACAGAAGGTATGTCATCTCAAGAAAGCTTTGTATGGTCTTAAACAAGCCCCGAGGGCATTGTATAGCAAGATAGATAAATTTTTCGAAACAAATGGTTTCAAGAAATGTGTATATGAACATACACTATTCATTGAGAACACAATAACTTCTAAGATGGTAATCTGCTTGTATGTCGACGACCTTATAATAGCCAGTGATTCTCTACAAATGATAAATCAACTCAAAGATTCAATGAAGAAAGTATTTGAAATGACTGATTTGGGAGTATTACATTACTTCTTGGGCATGGAGGTTAAATATAAAGAAGGAAATATAGCATTATCTCAGCAAAAATATGCCAAAGGTTTACTCAAGAAATTCAATAGGGAAAAATGTAATACAATATCTACTCCTATGGAATATGGTGAACGACTATCGAAAAATGATCTTGAAGACGAGGTAAATGAAAACTTATATAGAAGTCTGGTGGGATGCCTCATGTATTTAACAAATACTCGGCCGGATATAATGTTTGCGGTTAGCAAAATAAGTCGGTTCATGGAGAAGCCAAAAAGGAGTCACTGGGAAGCAGGAAAACGAATCTTAAGATACATAAAAGGGACAATAAATCATGGAATCATATATTCGAAGGGAAGTAAAGGGAAGTTAGTCTGGTTCAGCGACAACGATTATGCCGGAAATATAGATGACAGCCAAAGCACGTCTGGTTACATATTTCACTTAGGTTCGGGAGCAATAGCATGGCAGTCCAAGAAACAAAAGGTTGTTGCACTATCTTCGACTGAAGCATAATATATTGCATTATCACTAGCAGGATGTCAAGCACTATGGATGAAAGGAATTCTCAATGAACTCAAAATTAATATGGATTGTCCTCCGGTGATCCTCTGTGACAACAAATCCACCATTTGTTTGGCCAAAGACCCGGTCTATCACGGGAAAAGCAAGCATATTAGAATGAAGTACCATTTCATACGCGATCTAGTCAAGGAAGACGAAGTGGAAGTGAAGTTCTGCACTACTAAGGAGCAAGTTGCAGATATACTTACAAAGGCACTGCAGCCTAAGGATTTTCTTCGTCTCAAAGAGCTCCTGCATGTTGCTGCTATCTAGCTTACGGGAGGGAATATTAGGGTAAGATATTAAGCTAGATATATATATATATATATATATATATATATATATATATTAATAAGTATAATGAATTCATTCCTGTTTAGTTTAAGTTTATTATTATTATTAGTGGCGGTTATATGTCCAACCGTCATGTATATATATGTATGAATGTTTAACAGATACAGTTACCAATTCGATATATACGAACATCATTCTTTTGTTCGATAATTGCTGTTGGTGCACTTGTGTCTGTACTTTGTCTGTATTCGGTCATGATGTAAAACGATGTCCTTGTTAGTTCTGTAAGTTGACCAAGTCAACCATCCTCCTGGTTTGACTTGGCCAAACAGTTAGAAAATGGTTGTCATATATTTGTGTCGAAGGATGAGTTGTCGAAGGATGACTCATCGAAGGATAAGCCTTCGATGGATACAAAAGGACCTCGAAGGATATACCATCCTTCGAGGTATATATAGATCCTTCGATGGCTGACTGATCGATAGATGATCTTTCGATCATCTATCTGATCCTTCGATCTGCCTTTCTGATCCTTCGACCAGACGACCAGTGCTGGGTATATATACCCATGTAGTGTGTTCATTTCATTTCAGATGAGCAGAGACACCAGAAACACTTGAGAGACACTTCTGTCAAGAACACACACACTTAGAGAGTTTGCAAAACTGATTTGTGAACATTGAGCTTGTAACCGAACCTTTCATACGTATTAATACAAGTGGTGTTAATCGGTGAACTTTGTGTGTCTTGTGTTTGTGCTTGTTTCATCTCGGTTTGCACTCTAGCTTGGATTCCGCACTTGCTAGTGTGTTTCACATAACAAGGTTAAGGTTTGACCTCATCCTACAAGGGACCTACAAGTGGTATCAGAGCTTTGGCTCTTTTCCTTGTTAAAACCAGGTTTTTACAAGACTTTGGAGTGTTTGGACACATGGTTTAGCACCCGTTTTCAGTGTTTTTCTTGGATATCTTGACATAAAAACGTGTTCTAAACTAACCGGGTGTGCTAAGGGAAGGTTTGGGTAACTTAAAACTTGTTTTTAAGAAACTTGGTAATTTCCGGCCATATTTCCGGCTTGCTACGGTGACCGGATTTTCTGGATAAGATTTTCCTTTTAAGGAATATTTTATTAGTCAAATCCTGTTTGGTGAAAAGGTATGGTCTGACCATACCTTTCTGCCGAAAGATTTCTACCAACCCATCACCTTTTCACCAACTTGTCAACTTTGTGTCAGCTGTGTCAGGTCTCAACGAAAGATATCCTTCGAAGTCGAAAGATCATCTTTCGATCAGAGGAGGTTCGACAGATAATCATCCTTCGAACATCCTTCGAAGTCAGTGACTTATCCTTCGATCCAAGGAATCTTTTCGAAGGATATATATTCGGAAGATAAGGATCTTTCAATTGTGAATCCTTCGGAATCATTGTTCGAAAGATAAGGATCTTTCAACTGTGAATCTTTCGAAATCATTGTTCGAAAGATAAGGATCCTTCGCATTGTGAATCTTTCGAAGTCATTGTTCGAAATTCAACAGTGATCTTTCGAACACTGTTGATCCTTCGAACAAGTATTATCTTTCAATTCTTGTCTGTTTAAATATAACAAGTTTCTGTTTGTCTTGTCTTTCGAGCTAGGATCTTTCGGCTGGCTGTCATCTTTCAGGCTATTCATATAGAACTTATTTTTCTTATCAAAGATGAATCCGAGTTGGTGGGGAACTCCGGCTCCAGATAGTGGGAAATATACAAGTTCGGGTTCAACCCCCTCATGGTGGGGTACACCGGCTCCAGATAGTGGAAAGTACACAAATACAAGTCTATCTCCTTCATGGGCCGAGTCTCCGGTGTCAACATCTTCGCAAGCAAATGCCATATCATCAGGTCAATGGGCATTAGTATCAAATCAAACTCCGAGCATTCAAAGTATTTTATTGAGCGAAAGCGAAACCGGAAGTTTGAATCGACCTCCAAAGTTGATGCACTTAAATGAATATCCGGGCTGGGTTGATAGATTCCGTACATACGTTCTTGGTCAAAATACCGAACTGTGGATACGTTTCACTACAGATTTCGATCAAGCTATAGAGGTTGCTGCTTCAGATACTGCTACGTTTGCCGATCTTCCTGAAGATCAAAAGAAAACGTATGTTCTTGAAAAGAAAGCATACGCCATTCTCACTCAGGCATTAAGCAAAGATATCTACCACCAGTTTGTCAGTTTCAAGACAACAAAGAAGTTGTGGGACGGGTTGAAAACTAGAGGAGTAGGGAATGAAGCAACACGTCAATTGCGTCACGATCTTCTCAAGAAAGAATTTGACTGTTTCACGTGCATGGATAAGGAGTCTTTGGGAGACATGACAAGCCGGTTTTATCACTTGCTTACAGAGCTGAACAATTTTGGAGTAGCAACAACTACAGCAGAAGTGGTGAAGAAGTTTGCTGATGCTTTGCCTCCCCAATGGAGTAGTTTCTTGGAAATCCTGAAGTATAACGGAGTGTTGAGAACTACAAATATCAACGACTTCGTGCAGCTTTTGGAAAACAAGGATCAGGAGGAAACATTAAAGGCAAAAAGAGTTCCATTGCCACAAAATCCAGAAATGTATTATGGAACTTCCAGTTCTTCGTCTGCAAGAACCGGTCCACATGCTCCACTACAAACGGCGTTTGTCACAAGCACGGATATGTATGGCAATCCAGTGCAAGTTCCTGTTAAGCCAGCTCCCACCACAGACATGTATGGAAATCCAATACAACCACCTCCTCCTCCTCCTGCTCAACAACAACATGCGTGTTATGGAGGAACATCATCCAGCAATCAAAACCAAATACAGGACAGCTCGACACTTCAAGCTTTTCTAAGGTCAGTGTAGAAGTAGCAAGGGAACACATGGAGCTGCTTAACACTATAGTGAGCGCGTACTGTGGGTTAGTGGAAGGTCAGATTGGTAACATTAATCTGACACAAGAAGACTATCGGCAGATTGATAAGGAAGAGATGGACTTGATGGATATCAAGTGGGCCTTTGCTAGTGCTGTAAGAAGGGCAAAGGATTTCATGGAAAGTACTGGCAGAACCAGCTTGGAACGCAAGAAAGACACCAAGTATGGGTTCGATAAACAGGCAGTAAAGTGCTTCAATTGTGGTGAACGGGGTCATTTTAAAAGGGAATGTACAAAGCCAGCACAGCACGGGAACCAGAACCCCTTCAGAAACCAAGGCAACCAGCAGAACCAGAACAGGAACAATGAGCGTACATTGATACCTGTCAACAACCAGAGCCAAGCTGGAACATCAAATGCCAACCGGGCACTTGTGGTTCAAGTGGATGAAGGTTGTGACTGGTCAATCCAGTTGAGTGGTGATGCTCAGGATGGTACAACTTGTTTTGCTAGAATTGTGAAGGAGGGAGTTCACACCAGTGGTGGAGAATCTTCCGCCAGTGGTGGTGAATCTTCTGAAGATGAAGACTCTTCTGGGTACAGCAGGAGTGTTGATGAAGAATCATCCAGTTCAGGTGATGATCATGTGGGTGAGACAGCAAATGTTTCGGTTGATGCTGACATTGATGAGCTTTTGGAGGAAGCTGCAGCACTAAGTGATAGAAGATCTATTCTGGTGGATCAAGCTGCTTATTCTTCGTCTTCTCTCCATTCAGCCTTTATGGCTAATGTCGACGGTTCATCAAGTCAGGTATGTGTCGATGAACCCACTGTTGTAAATTGTGATGAATGTGATAGGTTGCGTGCTAGATGTGCTGATGTAGAGAAAAGTATGTCTGAGTTGCAAGGCAAACATGATGCTTTACAAGCTAGTTTGTTTGACTTGCAAGACAAACATACTACAGTGAATGAGAATTTGTGTGACTTGCAAAGTAAGCATGAAGCTTTGCAAGAAAAGTATGATGTGACTTTTATTCACAATCAGAAATTGACTGTGGATCTTTCCAAATGTACAGAAGCCAATATGTTTTATGAAAATCATGAAAAGGAGTTTAAATCGGTAATCGAAAAGTTAAAGAAAGATAAAACCGAGTTAACTAAAATGGTTTCCAGAAAACAAACTGACATTAATTTGTATATATCTCGCCTTGAGACAATGCAAAAAGAGATGGCTTGTGTAAAAACCGAAAGTGAGGCAATCCAACTCAAGTTAGATAGTTATTTGAGTTCTAGCTATGTGTTGGATCACATCATTGATGTCCAAAAGGAGAAAAGGGACGTCACGTGCATAGGCTATAAAAATTGTCCACCACCAGTGAGACATAATTATGATGCCATGCCGGATGAGGAGGACGGAGTGTTCTTTGAACCATCTGTGCCTCTAGATGTGAAAGAGTTTGCAGCAGGGCTCGGATATACAAAGGAAGTATCATCAGATTCGGATGTATCAGCAGATACATGTGTGTCTTCTGCTGAACTGAATCAGGATCCTCCAGTCATTACTGAGGATGCTGATTCTTCTGATGATGAATCTGATGATGCTGTCCCAGCAAAGTCTGATGCGGTAGTCAAAAATGAGGACATACCTCTCGAGAATCACATTCTATGTGATCCTCCTGCAAAACCCGCTAAGACTGTTGCAATTGAGTCCTCGTCTGCAACAGAGTTGGAGAGTGTGAACTTGCTGTACACTCTTATTGGTGATGATAAAATTTATTCAGACAAAGACTTTCCCATTAAGAATGTGAATCAATCCTTAATCAGCAAAGTTTTTGAAAACTCGACAAGTAAGTTTTTGGGAAAGACAGGACCACGTGTTACAGTTACACAGTGTCCTCCTATTCCAAAGGCCGAAATTCGAAAACAATTTGGCAACAAGAAATTACCAACAGTGCAGAAACAGCAAAATCACACCAAGCCAAAAGCAAAATCACCGGCTCAAACTCAAAAGAAGCCGAATCGGAAGAAAAACAAGAATGTAAACTTTGTGAAATCGACGGGAACGGACAAAATTGAAACGTTTGAAAATAAATCTAACTTAGATTTTGTCAAGAAAGCTACTGTTCTGAAAAGAAATGAACAAACCAGTTCAAAGCCTAGTACCTCGGGTTCACAAAGTTCAACATCATCGGCTAAACGATCACATGATACTTCGGGGTTTGTTGAACGAAGATCATGTTTTGAATGTGGAACAATTGGACATATAATTCGAAATTGTCCATATCTTCATAAACAAAAAGGAAAAGTTGATGCTCCCCGTGACCAAACTGACCGTAAGCAATCTGTTTCTGTAAAACAAGATCCCCGCCTTGTAAAAGAAAGGGAAATGAAACAGAGACGCCAACAGGTCAAAAAAATTGAAAAGGCGATTAAAACCGATGTGGTTAACAAAACATCTGTTTCTGTCAAACCAGAAAATTCAAAAACTTCAGACAACCATGAAGTTAAAATTTTAAAGAATGACACTGGTAAAACAAAACAGACCTGGAAACCAAAAACGGTTACTGAATCAGGGGGACCATCACAATTTACCAATCATCAAAGACAAGAAGTTATTGTTATTGATGAAAATGGAAGACCCAAGACCACAATGGCTTGGGTCCCCATCTCCAACTAATTGATTGAGTTCATGTGCAGGGTGTTCCAGGAGGAACTATCAGTAGTCATTGGATTGTTGATAGTGGGGCATCCAGGCACATGACAGGCGACATGAAGCTTCTCTACGACGTCAAATCTATTAGAGGAGGTTATGTTGCTTTTGCTGGAGATAAGGGAGGTTATATTACGGGTGAAGGAATGATATCCAACGGGATTGTCAGCTTTGACAAGATCAACTTTGTGCAACAACTTGATCACAATCTTCTTAGTGTTTCTCAAATTTGTGACAAGCAATTCTCAGTACACTTTGATGCTAATGGATGTTATGTGCTGAAACCCGGCTTCAAAATTCCAAAAGAATGGATTCTCTTGTCAGCTCCAAGGATAAATGATTTGTAAGTCCTTGATATGAGCCAAGCTATTACTACGTCTGCACAAGCAACTTGTTTCGTTTCCAAAGCCACAGAAAAAGACTCTATCTCTTGGCACAGACGAATGGGTCACATTCGCTTACGCAAAATGAATCATTTGGTTTCAAATGAATTGGTGAATGGTGTTCCCCTAAAAAATTTCCATCTTCTAGACGTCTGTGTTTCGTGCCAAAAAGGAAAGCAAACAAAGAAGAAGCACCCTACTAAGAAGATCAACACGGTGGCAGTTCCTCTTGAACGTTTGCACATGGATTTGTTTGGTCCTGTCAAGCACAGGAGTATTCGGAATGATCAATACTGTCTCGTGATTACTGATGACTATTCAAGATTTTCTTGGGTGGCGTTCATGGCACACAAGAGTGAAACCTTTGGTATTATCAAAAACTTGATCATTCAGATTGAGAATTTGTATAAGTTAAAGGTTAGGCGGATACGTAGCGACAATGGTACTGAATTTAAGAATCATGCCATGGCGGAGTTTTGCACTTCAAAGGGTATTCTTCATGAGTTTAGTGCAGCTTATACTCCTCAACAGAATGGTGTCGCTGAACATAAGAACCGCACATTGATCGAGACTGCTAGGACAATGTTGGTAGAGTCGCAGTTGCCCATTCCATTCTGGACTGAAGCTGTGGCCTCTGCATGTTACACATTGAACCGATTCCTTACAGTCAAAAGGCACAATAAGACCTGCTTTGAGCTTCTTCAAAAACGGAAACCAGATTTGTCTTATCTTGAACCGTTTGGAGCTCCATGTACAATCATCGATCCTAATGGAAAGTTTGGGGCTAAAGCAATTGACGGATACTTTCTTGGGTATGCCACCCCTAACTTACGAGTCTGGAATCTAGAGACTAAAAGGGTCGAGGAATGGTCTGAGGTCAGAGTACAAAGGCACACTTTGCCAGTCAAATGTCCTGGTCAGCCTTGGATGTTTGAGTACGATGACTTTTTCAATTCGATCAATGTTGAAGCCGTTGAAGAAAGTGTTGCGGCAAGGATGTTTTTCGAGAGTGACAATGCAACAGTTTCACCGGTGGTGCGTCCAATTCTTGTCAATCAAGAACCATCTTCGGTGAACAATAATACTCTCGAGAATGAGGATTTTCATGATGCAACCGAATTGAACGAATCTTCAGAGGATGATGAATTTCTAGATGCAGATCAAGAAGCTCCAACAACAGCAGTTCATGGTATTTCAGAGGGTACTCCTCCAGTGGATGCCCCTAGAACAACTGAAGCTACTGCATCATCCTCTTCGTCAATTCCGGGCATTGATTTAGTTGTTGATCTCAATTTCAACAACCTGGGTATAAATATTCCAGTTCAAGATAATCCAGAAACAAGGATTCATAATACCCATCCTCAACAAAACATCATCGGAAATGTGCAAAGTGGCATTCAAAGAAGAAACATGTTGCGAAACAACAACAATGCAGGCCTGTATGCAGCTATTCGAGAATCCGGGCAACAAAACGATTGGTCTTTCGCGTGTTATGTTTCACAGGAAGAGCCAAGAACTTGGAAAGAATCCATGAAAGATAACTCTTGGGTTGAAGCAATGCAGGAAGAACTGCAACAATTCCAGAAGCTGGGTGTCTGGAAACTCGTAGAGAAACCTGCTGGTTACAAGAAGATTGGTACCCGTTGGGTTTTCAAATGCAAAAAGGATGACCGCGGAGTTGTTATCCGGAACAAAGCACGTTTAGTCGTTTAAGGTTTTCGTCAGATAGAAGGGATCGACTACAACGAAGTCTATGCACCTGTTGCACGTCTGGAAGCAATACGGATCTTTCTGGCTTATGCCTCATTCAAAGGATTCAAGGTTTACCAGATGGACGTCAAAAGTGCATTCTTACATGGTGTGGTTGAAGAAGAGGTATACGTCGAACAGCCTCCAGGTTTTGAAGATCCTATCCATCCCGATCGGGTTTGGTTGCTCAACAAAGCTCTCTATGGTCTACATCAAGCACCGCGAGCTTGGTATGCAACCTTATCTAACTATCTGTTGGAGAACGGTTTTCGAAGAGGCCTTATTGACTGTACTCTTTTCATCAAAGAACAAGATGGAGATCTTCTTCTGGTACAGGTATACGTTGATGATATTATTTTTGGTTCTACTAATGATGTCTTGTGTAGGAATTTCGAGCGCATTATGCAGGATAAATTCGAGATGAGTGCTATGGGGGAAATGACTTTCTTCTTGGGCCTACAAGTGCAACAAACTGAGTCTGGGATATTCATCCATCAGACTAAATATGTTGGTGACATCTTGAGCCGGTTCCAGATGTCTGATGCAACGCCCATTGGTACCCCACTGCCACAAAATCACGGAATAACTCCAGATTTGAAGGGTGAAGCGGTTAACCCCTCATACTATCGCGCAATGATCGGATCTCTTATGTACCTCACAGCATCAAGGCCAGACATAATGTACCCAACGTGCCTGCTTGCCAGATATCAAGTTAACCCGAAGGCCTCACATCTTGCAGCTGTAAAAGGATTTTTCGTTATTTGAAGGGTTACCCTGACACCGGTCTATGGTACCCTAGGGATAATAACTTTGACTTGATCGCATTCAGTGATTCTGATTTTGGCGGATGCAAAATCGACGGCAAATCCACAACGGCTGGATGTCAGTTTTTAGGAAATCGCCTAGTCACATGGCTGTGCAAGAAGCAGACGTGCGTCGCTACATCAACATGCGAAGCTGAATACATTGCTGCCTCAAGTTGTTGCTCCCAAGTTCTTTGGATCCAACAACAATTACGCGACTACGGTTTTGAATTCCTAACTACTCCTATTTACGTTGATAATTCTGCTGCCTTACAGATCACTAGAAATCCTGTGCAGCACTCAAAGACCAAACACATCTAAATCAAATATCACTTCATACGTGATTGCTTTGAGAAAAGGCTAATCGATGTTGTTAAGGTCCACACCGATGACCAACGTGCCGACCTTTTCACCGAAGCATTTGACAAATCCAGATTTGACTTTTTATTATTGGTAAACGGCATTAAGGTCAAGCAAGAGTAAAACCAATGTCGGAAAATCATTTTTGTAAATACCTTTGTGTTTTAAATTTGTCTTAGTTTATTGATTTTAGGGGGAGTAAATCCAAAAATTTGAAAATCCAAAAACATCGAAAAATTTCAAAAACACAAAAACAATAGAAAAACAAAAATGAGTTTCCTGGCGAGCAAAAGAGAAAATGATAGTACATCAGTGGTCTATCCAAACCTCTTTAAACCTTAAATGAAAAACGATAAGCAGCTCTATATAAGATGTATCGGTAGGCTCACAATCATTTTAAAGTGTGCAGGGTGATATAAACTTAAATCGACTGAAGATCAGGTGGGAACCATTCATTGGCATATGGTCTTAGTACCGAAATTTCGTTTGATAGATTGCCGAGGTTCTGAGATATTCGGTCTTTATGCTGCTTATCATCTGGGTATCATGGTTGTATCTTTTACCGAAAAATAACGGGGACGCAAGTCTAGATCTTCCATGATACTATACATACGTGTACATATTGCATACGACCTCAATAAGTGATAAACAATCACATGTCCAAACAAATAAGTGATAAAATATCACATTTATCCGGGAGTCAAGTTCGTCTCTCTGCTGTACGGAAGTACTGACCTGTTCACGGACTTGCTCCTGTGCCCTCATGCATATGAAAATCAAGTTCCTCATCAATAAGTGATTCTATCACATAGGGCTTGTTTTCAAATCAAAATAAGTGAGAATCTCACATCATATACGGTCAAACAGATGATAATCGGTATACTCACCGGTAAGATGAACCCTCGTGCATACCTTGATACGGGAATGTGTCGTGATGTGGATGAACACCGGTCGGTAAGTATAAATCATACCTTAACTTATCCCCTCGCCATGATTACATCTGATAAGTTGAGCTTATGTGGACAACAATACCGATAATTGTTATAGGATGCTTATCTTAATGTTAACTAACTGAACAACAAGAATGGTTTGGCATGACCGTACACTGACATGATTCTCTTACCCTCGAAACTCGCAAAAAGAATGTCTGTATATATTTATTTACTGCATTCAGTCTTTACATTTCGAAATATTAAAAATACCAAAAAGATTTTAAGTGTGTTTTAATATAAACTTTATAAAAGCCAAAAAAGATTTTATTTCTACTTTATTTTCGATCGTACGATGTTGGAGCTCGAGTCTTCGTTACCTGAAACCTGAACGAAAACCGAATTGACTAAATCTTCATAAACGGTCGAAATTTGCAAGTTTTGAAAGTTAGAAACTAAAACTGACAGATTTATTAAACTTTCAAACTGTCGGACGGTGTTTGATTGAAACATGGTCATTCGTGTGTCATTTGTTTATACTAACTATATTCCAAGCAGTTGTTCTCATTACGCGTTTAGATTTCTTGCATGTGCAGATTCTAAAGGCAAGGAGAACATGGTCGATGACAAGCTTCGGAATAAAGACACGACGTGAAGGCACTCTAATGATGAAGATGATCGAGTTGCCGCTGACCATCATCAACACCACAAGGATCTTAAGCATTGAAGATCAAGTCATTCACGAGCATAACTCAAGGGGGAGCTTATGTTAAGGGGGAGTTTGTCAACACACTTCCTACATGATACGGGTAGTTTGATGATACACTCTCTGCTTTCAAGACGTGAAGACTTTGAAGATCCTCCGACATTGAAGACTTGAAAGGACATCAGAGTCTTGAAGACACGAAGATCAAAGATGATCAAGATCGAGACAAAGCTACAGCCAAGGGGGAGTTTGTTGGTGCACTTGTGTCTGTACTTTGTCTGTATTCGGTCATGATGTAAAACGATATCCTTGTTAGTTCTGTAAGTTGACCAAGTCAACCATCCTCCTGGTTTGACTTGGCCAAACAGTTAGAAAATGGTTGTCATATATTTGTGTCGAAGGATGAGTTGTCGAAGGATGACTCATCGAAGGATAAGCCTTCGATGGATACAGAAGGACCTCGAAGGATATACCATCCTTCGAGGTATATATAGATCCTTCGATGGCTGACTGATCGATAGATGATCTTTCGATCATCTATCTGATCCTTCGATCTGCCTTTCTGATCCTTCGACCAGACGACCAGTGCTGGGTATATATATACCCATGTAGTGTGTTCATTTCATTTCAGATGAGCAGAGACACCAGAAACACTTGAGAGACATTTCTGTCAAGAACACACACACTTAGAGAGTTTGCAAAACTGATTTGTAAACATTGAGCTTGTAACCGAACCTTTCATACGTATTAATACAAGTGGTGTTAATCGGTGAACTTTGTGTGTCTTGTGTTTGTACTTGTTTCATCTCGGTTTGCACTCTAGCTTGGATTCCGCACTTGCTAGTGTGTTTCACATAACAAGGTTAAGGTTTGACCTCATCCTACGAGGGACCTACAATTGCAATTATCAATCAATACAAGTGAAGTAAGTCATGGGTAGATACATACTTTTGAGAAAAAAATCTACTGGTTCTCATCTAGTGGCTACCAACCCAACACAATTTATTGAAACATATCATTTTAACATTTTAAGGAATAGTTTTAAGAAAATCATAAATTTAGCATGCAAGGTTATTGCCTAAATACCTAAGCCTAAGTATACATCTTTCCCCCGAGCAATCTTTAATAGCAAAAAATGATTAGAAATCTTTTTTACCTGATCAGAGACTAAAATACTTAACATTCTTAGTTTTTGAAAATAGATATCTTACACTAAATCTTCCAACACTTAGCAAACTCTAGCTCCTGGTCTTTGTTGGTTCAGGCACTGGTTAACACACACAAACACACAGTGGAACCCAAACTGGTTCGACTCTTTGTATAAATTGAAAACTGATTACAAGAGTTGGTATTCTAAACTAACCTACTTGACCCTATTTATAATTGAAATAAAAAATAAAAACACATGCTAAAAAAACCCACGTAACTAACTGCATGCTCATGTCTTCCACTTTTTCCTATTTACTGGGTCAAAACTATTTGGCAATTTAATATAAACGTGCACTAATTTCACCGAGATTTCGCACGTCCAAAACAACCTCAAATTGCAACGTTCACTTCCATTTTACTCGGTCATTCACTACCTATTCAACCGAGACCTGTGACCCGTGTGTATTCCGACTCATGACCCGCTGACCATGACCCGTGAATGAACCCGATTAACCCAACAATCACCCCCTTAATCGGTTTATTCACGTCATTCTTCAACGCACCATTTCTGTCACACGCCTTCACCTTGACCCATATCGACTCTTCCCGGACACCCGACCTTCACCTCGGTCACGTCCAGAGCCGTTTTCAACTCGACCTATCCCGGACACCCCGGTCACTTCAGCCCCGTCCAAAGTCGTTCACCCCCTGATCGTGATTTCGCTATTCTGTCAAGCTCTTCCTTGATAAGCACACCTTGCGTATCAACCACCAACTAGACACCAGCCACCCGCTGCACCGTCTTTGAGTCGCTAAACGAATATCTCAGCCTCCTGCTGTTTCGTTTTTACCGCGCTACACCCGTTGGTTTTTCTGCCATAAGAATTCGACACCTCCTTGCGATTCTTCTCCTCGGCGAGAAAGAGTATCCGACAAATAAAAACACGACCCCTTCTTCGTTCTTCGATCAACAAACTGGGTTAACAAGCCCCCCTGATTTGGCCTAAATCACGACTCGTCTCCGCTACCCGCTTGACCTGCTAGAACGGTAACCCTCGAAACCACCGACCCGCGATCACCTAGTTCACTCCGATCACTGCACACCGGCAACCTCTGATCGCTGCACTCATTTCTTCCACGTTAAGCACAACTAACAGCCACGAGACACACCGATGTTCACCCGTCACCCCCGTCGTCCAAACCGGTACTCTCCGCACAACAACGATTGACACGAACCACCTCCCGGTCTCCGTCTTCTGCTGTTACTAGCCTCCCGTGATTTGTGTGTAGCAACACCCCCTAGTTCCGACCCGAACCAGTAGCCAAAACCTATGATTGTCGACCCACCTACGGTTCCGCTGCAATGGCAGCCCGCACCCGAAGGCTTCTCCTCCCTACCGGACGGTCGACTCTCAAAACGGCCCTCGTTTAACCTTCGCTCTGATACCAATTGTTGGTTCAGGCACTGGTTAACACACACAAACACACAGTGGAACCCAAACTGGTTCGACTCTTTGTATAAATTGAAAACTGATTACAAGAGTTGGTATTCTAAACTAACCTACTTGACCCTATTTATAATTGAAATAAAAAATAAAAACACATGCTAAAAAAACCCACGTAACTAACTGCATGCTCATGTCTTCCACTTTTTCCTATTTACTGGGTCAAAACTATTTGGCAATTTAATATAAACGTGCACTAATTTCACCGAGATTTCGCACGTCCAAAACAACCTCAAATTGCAACGTTCACTTCCATTTTACTCGGTCATTCACTACCTATTCAACCGAGACCTGTGACCCGTGTGTATTCCGACTCATGACCCGCTGACCATGACCCGTGAATGAACCCGATTAACCCAACAGTCTTAAAGATCTTCTTTAATCATTCTAGAGATACAAAATGTACATGCGATTCATCTTTTTTGAAATTTTCGTTAGTGCAACAGGGTTATGTCACAATTCTTTGATCATTAGGGGTGGATTTGTGTCTATTTAAGGAGTAAAGTGAAGATGAAGGTTTTACTTACATGTTGGGGGATGGCGGTTTGGCTTGTTGTAATCTAGTTCTATATAAATATGTATTCCAGTATAGCCCTAGTACTGATGTGTTCAGTTGTTACCTTCTTTTTGAAAATGAAGTTCTATTCCTTTATTTAGTTAGTTCATTTGTCACCAGCCATCTTTGTTAGTAACTTTCTACAGGGTGACATGCTTAATACCTTTTATTACGTACTTAACTTATCCAAATATCTTTATAAGATTATCTCATATGGATATCCTACCTCATATATGCCATTAATGCTTTATGTACTACAATACTTTCCTTCCATGTGTTGTTATGACATTCCTTTGATGTGTTGCAACAAATCTCTCGCTTTTTTCTAGAAATACGTTCACATTTCCACAAGCTTTCAGTGAGTGGTTTTGGCCCGAATAATGTGTATTTTGAATTATTTGTTGTGGTATTGTTCACACCCATATTAACTTGTCATCTGGAAATGTGTTTGGCATTGGTTTGAGGAAGTTCAAAGCATGAACAACTTTCTACATGAACCACTATGGTTCTTCAGATGGTTGTATTAAATCACTTTTGATTCTCAATGTTTCTATATAATAGTATTTTGTTCAAATAATATCTTGCTTTTTGTTTGCAGCTCGAAAGCATACGCCCCTAGCTTCAATATTTGATTTCTTTCACACTACTGTACTATTTACTACTTTGCGTGCTTTATATAAAAGGGATGTTTAGGGGCATGCATCCATTAATGGCGGATTTGAAATCTAGTAATTAGTTGGTTGTTGTTCTTGAGTCCCTTTTGGTTTTCTAGCTAGAGTCTAAACAACCTATGGAGGACGAAGAGATAAACTTGGATGTTCAAAAACCCCTTTCTAAAACCCATTGGTAATCCCTCCACATTAGTTAGAATTGCTTTCAAAGCTAATCACTCATTCTGGTGAGTGTTGTGCCATTAGGTTATCTGTTTGAAAAAACTGTAATGGTGAATGAGTACTCTACTTTAGCATTAGTTAAGGAGTTCAAAAATTCAAGATGGAAACATGAATGAGGATAGGCTACCCTTTTTACCTAGTGTTTTCTCATTTTCTTTCCTAATTCTCATGATATAGAAACAAAAATATACTTTTCTCTCTAGATTGACTGATCTTAAATTCCCTTAAGATATCACGTACATATTGTTAACATATTTTCCTAATAGCTAAAAACCTTAAAATTACGGTAGCACATGCTATTTGTGCCACATGCCTTTGACGTGGCAAAACAACAATTTATGCTTTTGTAAATTGTTCGTGTTTAAAGTCTACGAAAAACAAACCAGAATCTTAAAGCTTTTAACACCGAATATGCTGGCTAGTTGGGTTGTACTTGTTGTAGATTAGAGAGAAATTGTGAGTTGTATATTAGAGGGAAGTTGTGATGTAGAAAATGATCAATAGATTGCAATTGAGAATAGGGTTTGTACCTTTGTTGTCAAGGCTTACCAGACGCGCCCCCAGGCCCACTTTTCAGGCCTTAACTAGTCTTCTTGCTTCGCTTAAAAAACCTCACTCTTAGGCCTCCAGACACATTTTTAGGCCTAATTCGAATGAAATTCCAGTGAAAAATCGTTTGAACAGGTTTGAAACAGTTATAAGAACCCTAAACAAACCTGGAAACAACCTAAAAGTAGACCTAAAGAAGCCTAAAACATGTCTAAAATCCCTAAAAGCTTTATTTTTATACTACGCAACTCGCCTAAAAAAACCCTCACTTTTTAAGCGCCTTACATTGTGGTCCAAGGCTCACCCTTTACGCCTTGAGTGCGTCTTGTGCCTTTGACAACTATGGTTTGTACATATATTTGTAGTTCCTGGTTCACATTGCTATCGAACCGGTATAATCCCCACATGCATATTAATCACTCTTATATGTGGTTTTATAATGTAACTCAAGATCATAACAAACATAATAATTATAACACAAAAAAAATAAATTTAGCTTATAACTAATACCGTCCCGTACGCTAGATTGGGTGTATTCTTAATAAATCCATGAGAATTGTAAAGTCCTTTACTTGTAATGCCTTTGTAAGAATATCAATAACTTGATTTCACTCGTATATGTTTGCTCTTTCCATGCTAAATAGGGTCTTTAGCCAATCAAATTGTAGATTTTTTGTCACAATATAGAATGGCTGGACTACTAAACTGACTTTGTAATTCGTTTAGTATTTGTTTTAACCACAATGTGGTAAGAAAAAGGCATCCTAGACCAGCATTCTTGTTTTTTGGTTGGCTTTGACTCGGTTAGGTGACAAAATAGAAAGTTTAGATTTCTAAATCTATTTGATATTATCAGAGGCGTCCCTGAGAATTCATGTACCCTGTTCGAGCTTGAAAAAATGTGCCATTCCGTAATGTTTTATTATTATTATTATTATTATTATTATTATTATTATTATTATTATTTAATTTTAAAATCAAATGGGTATTGGGCTCACTAAAGCTAATGTGAATGGGCTAACTTCTAAATCATAAAAGTTGTTTTGTAAATGGGCCTATTTTAGAGTTGTTATAGGTATACTATTTTAAAAAAATTAACACATATATCAGATTTTTTTTATAAAAAAAGACGTGCCCCTCGAAATCACGGGTCATGTACGGTGGTCCTCCCCACACACCTTGATCACCTCCCATGGATATTATGCAAGATTAAGGCAAGAGCCTTAAAGAAGTAAGAGTTGGCATCTCATAATATACCCTAAGGGATATATTATATATATATATATATATATATATATATATATATATATATATATATATATATATATATATATGGGCTAGCAAAGTCTCCGACTTAAAACACGAATGAACATCGCTATGTTTAAAGTTACGAGCCTATAATTATTGAAATGTTCACCATGGGACTAGGACTCTCAACCACTTAGGGAGGAACGCAATTACTACATACCTTGATACCACTAGACTACAAGCTCGTTGGTAATCAAATGCTCTAGTATCTTCGTCTAGAAAGTCAAGAGTAAAATCCAAACTAAACGTTTATGACATTCTCATTGGAGTATTGCACTATAGTATAACAATCACTAAATCACATTATCAAAATATAATGCAGATTTTAGTAGGCAATTGAAGATGAGCAAATTAAAATTCTCTACATGATTAGGCTAATACAAAATCATGGATTTGCCCTCAGATATAACTCGTTTTAAAAGAAAACGGATACTAACGACGAATAGACTTTCTTTAGTAAGCAGTAGAGATTACAAAGCGTTCTGATACTCAAAAGTGCAAAATTACTATTATTTCCTTCCATCCCTAACTGATTAACTATTGTAAATGCTTAAGTAGCTAGGACAGAATACACAAGGTCAAATATTTTGATGAGGGAAATATTGATCATGTTAATAGTTACAATGATTATAGGAAATTAAGCTGATTAAAATGGGATTTAAAATGCAAATAATATAAGGATTAATTACATGAAAATGTCTCGTATTTTTTTTTGTTATTGTATACAACACATTTGATATTATTTAGTGTATGTAACATACTTAAATTTTGATGTCATTATGCACTAAAATACAATATACTTTGTTTTTTTACAAATTAATGATGCATACAACTATAAAACAAAACCTTTCTGATATAATGACTGCAAAAGTGATATTATCTATAAGATAATTTTGATACAATTACCTGTTAATATAAACATATAAAAACAAGAAACATGAGACACAGGTGATCATTTTATCTATTTTCTTGTAAAAATTCATTTAAGTCCATCATTAATGTCGGTTGAACACATTTATTTTAGATTATATATAAACCTTAAAAATATAACATTATCTAGTTAGCATTATGAGTGTGTTGGAGATTTTGGCCTTGAGTGAATTAAGACATCTCATTGTCTTGCTTATTTATACATGAAGTGAATTCCTTTTCATTTCAATCAGATTTCTAGCATCAAGGCGCTTCTCTCTCTCTCTCTCTCTCACTCTCTCTCTCTCAAATGGAAGGAGGCTCCATGAACAACATGGAACAAAAAGGGAAGGCTAAGGTTGCTAATGTGATGTCTGAAGACATGCAAGAGCAACCACCTAGCTTTAACGAGGACGCTGAAATTTGTGAGGAAGGAAATCCAGAAAAGGAATCAACTGTAGAGGATTCATCGTCTTACGCCGGAGATAACACTGAGCTGCAGAATCAACCTTCTCCTGTGGCTGTAGTTACATCAGATGGCTACGATGCGGATGGATCTGCATCCATGAGGGTGGAAAAGGATGGTGAGACGTCGGGAGAGAAAAGTTCATCATACACATGCGTGTACTGCAAAAAGATGTTCCCGACTGCACAGGGATTGGGTGGCCACCAGAACACTCACAAGTACGCGCGAGAGCTAGCCAAGAGACAAAGATTGCAAGAGCGCCCTCTTTACCCTAAATACGATGGTTATTCTAATAACTTATCCCTTGGACACCCGGGGCTTCCTATGTATTATCCCAAGAACTTTACCACCCTCCCAAGGCCACAATTTCAGTACTCTAATGCTATGCTTGGTTTTCCTGCCACACAATACTCACAGTCAACCACAAGGTCGACTTTAGAGCACCCTGGTCAACCCTCTGACATGTTGTTGAACAGTAGACAATTGCCAGATTTTAGCAGGCCTGGGATGATCATGCCCAACACAGTGTATAATGTTAATGCCAATTACACTAGTGGAAATTTTAACTTTGGGGCAACAGTGGTTGGTGGTCAAGGTGGCATTTTGGAAAGTTTTGGAGCACCAAATGTCAATATCAATTCTATGGGGGGTGGTTTGAACTCTATGGGGATAGGTGGTGTAAGGGGAGGAGGTTGCACCAATCCAGATTTTCCAACTCTAGGAGGTAACAGTTGTTTTCCTTCTGTTGGCTTCGAAGGCACACACACTAGTAGAGGTGTGGTGAGAAACTTCTATGGGGTTTCTCAAGGTGAAAGTTATGTGAGAGGACTTGATGAGGGTGATGGTACTATTGATCTTCTGTCACGGGTAGGGATGGGCAGCCGAGAAGATGATGAGGAGAATGATGGCAAGAGTCAGTGGCGGAACTAGACCTTCAACTCAGGGGTATCCCAAAATTTTTTAGGGGTGTCCTCGTACTTGTTCAGGGGTGTCCTGTGTATAAAAATCGGAATTTTTTTTTTTTTTTACACTACTGGTAAAAACTTGAGCCGTAGCCCGGGCTACGCCCGTTTACACTACAGGTCCGCCCCTGGCAAGGGTGGAAATGGTGACGGTGAATCTTAAGTGGTGGTGCGTGTGATCTTTTATCGAGGGTGCGGTGACCTATCAAGCAAATGGAGAAAACTAAGGGATGGATCATCCACCTCTTTGGAATAAAATTTGAATTTGGTTTAGCTATAATAGTTCTTTAATTTCAAAATGTTTTTCTAGGTCCTTTATATCTATGTTTTTAAGGTTGGTTGATTATGCAATCTGTTATTTTTAAGTACTAGTTCATCTTTTAGTTATTAACTATCATCCTGAAAAGAGTCTGAAACACAATTGGGGTCACTTGAATGATTGTGCATTGTTATTTACTGATCCAGGCTTCCCTTGATGCACCTACTGTTGATGAATATGTAAAGTAATAATTTGAACTTAGGTGCTAGAATCATAGAAGATTTCTATATTATTTTATTCCAATTGGAACCATAACAACAAATTTGTTTCCTGGTATGTAGGAATTCTCAGCCTGCAATTCTTAGGTAGCCTATAAAAGGCAAGCTTTGTCAGTTTTCTAGATTGTGATATCACAGCCATGTTGCAACCAACCTTCTGATACTCTCTTAATTTCTTTCACAACAAGAAGCTTAGAGAGTTCTGATACTCTATTAAATTTCTTTCTCAAGTTCAAGTACCGTACGTGTTGTCATCATGATTAGGTGGTTCGTGATCTTGTTTTAAAATCAGTAGACACAATTATTTGGGTATCGGTTTTTTCTCGTCAAGCTGCTTGCACCATAAAATTAAGACGGGTGACAAGATGATGTCTTCCTCACAATTAGAATGCCACTTATGTCCTAGTAATATTAAGTAATAATCCTTATCAGGTTAGTGATCTTATATAAAATATGAAGTCCTACATTTTAAACTCATAGGAATAGATTGATCTAGATCCCTTGAAAGAGCTTTTTGGCCTTTCCGTTTTAGGAAGACGTCACTAAAATCAATTTGATAAGGCAAATTATGCGTTAAACATTTGGATTCCAAAGCGCCCAATTCGTTGGTCTGTTCATAATGGATCTCCCATTGCCAAAGAGATTCAAATCAAGAAACATACGTTCATCAACCGCATTACAAATCGAGATCCAAACCAGGCTTTAGATTATTGATATATTGTGCAAAACCTCATGGCAAGTCCACACTTAGGGTGAGATGTGTCGATGATCCACAAACCTTCCCCAAGCAGATGGTTGGGACAGTCGGACAGAAGATGTTGATTTAATTAGACCTCAAACTTTAGTCACAAAAGAGAAAGTATATAGCTAGATTACGAAGACGTTAGAATTAATGATATTTTGTCGCATTTATAAGAGCGCAGAAACATTCAAGTTTGTAAGTATTCGGAAATGATAAAAAAAAAACTAAACACTCATAAGTCATGTACAGAATTGAAAATACATTGGACGTTCAGAAACACGTAAAAGATAACCTTGAGATTTAACAAGTTATTTTATACACAAGATTTATGTAAATTTGTCCATGTCGAATGTGAAGTTATATTTGTGTTCTCCACATTATTAAAAATGATGCCACACGACATCTGTCCATATATGTTCACAACTGCACACATTTTAAGTTTGCGGTTTTGTCCCAAAGAATGTGTAATTTGAGTTATAAGTTGTGGAGGGTTCGTATATATATTGATCTGGATCCCTTGAAAGAGCATTTTGGCCGTTTTAGGAAGACGTCACTAAAAGCATTCGGAGAAGGTGAATTATGTATTGAACATACTGTACATGCTCCAAAGAGCCCAGTCAAATAATTCTAGCAACTAAGTAGTGGGTCCTTTTAACCAAACAAATAACAAATAAGAATAAGAAATCAGTAACAAGTATCTGGGCTCAAAAGCTTTATTGAATTATTCTGGAAATTGCATACTCAGAACTGAATGAACAAAACTTTTAGCCAAACAACCTATGCTAAGGACGAGGACTAAAAAAACAAACGTTTACCAACGGGCCTTACTCAAATCAAAGACTAAAAAATAAACCATAAATGCCATATTCAAATATGTTTGAATTAGTTCTTAATACTCTAGTTACAGAGATGGTAACTGTCACAAGAACAAAAACAAGGTTGGTTGATCTAGGTACCGCTAATGCCTAGTTTTTTTTTTTTTTTTTTTTGAAAGGTGAACTTCTCAACAGACGGATGATTCACGCCAGAAGACCTGGCCCCACCCCATTCTGTCCCAAGGATTATGTTGTCTTAACCGGGTCCACGCCTCGGTAGAATGGGACATTTGGCTTTCCCCGAGAAAATTTCAGGCCCCCTGCCACTAGACAGAAGTTGCACCCTCCACACGAGCCTGTCGAGACTGACCGACTCGCTGGAGTAAATGCACCCTAGCCGCCGCTAATGCCTAGTTGTTTAAGATTGTACTCTAGAAACAGAAAATAATATTAATTTAGCTTATTCCAGAAGAGCGCAATCCCTTTAAGGAGATTCCCGGAATTTGATCCAATAGGTAAAGATAACTACATTTTTCTTTAGCATGGTCTTTGGCTCAAAATAATAGTTGTTTCTGATGCTGTATTATTAACTATCTTAAGACAAGCAATAAATTCATGAACTGGGGATTCAAATTAACCAAAGCCTCTTTAACTAGTATATGCATTTGAGAGTCTGTTAATATGGCTTCAAACCGCATCTCATAATATGTAAAAAATTTCTCCTTTTCTTTTCTGTTTGAGAGACAGAAAGTGCATCCCATTCCTACAAGAAAATATTCAAATATGAACAAATTCAAATAAGCCTCACAACACATCGGGTGGGGCAGGCCGGCTAACATGTGCAATAACCTAATGCTAATGACCAGGATTAAAAAACAAACGATCGCCAACGGGCGTTATTCATCTCATAATATGTAAAAATATTCTCCTTTTCTTTTCTATTTGAATTAATTCTTAATACTCTACTTACAGAGATGGTAACATGTCGTAACGGGTTTGGGTCAAAAGGGGTCAATTTTAGAAACATGTCGGTTAGCTTGACCAAAATTTGGGTTGAAACTGAGTTCTGAAAAGAAGTATCAAATGATAAAAAATAGCAACCATATCTGATAACTGTTATACATGTTTATTGTTTAAAATAAGCATAGGATACTTTGAATTACATCACAAGATTATAACTAAACTAAAAAAACGTCATCGTTAATAAAATAAAATACGTAATGCTTAATCAAAAAAGAAATAGTTAACGATGTATGCATATCACGGACACGGGTACTACACGAAAGAAACCAACGCTGCACATACAATACGCCATAAAACTGTCATAGATTAGCACTAAACCGTGTTTCTGTTTCACAATACATGTTCTCAAGTAAGATAATACAATATCATTATTAATGGGGGTTTGGTGCCGGTTTGGGATCCAGATGGTATTGGATAATTTTGATACCGTAGGGTGGATGTAATTGTCTTTGTGTTGCTGTCGTTTTTTGTTTTGTTTTCTTGTTTTGTGTTCCCAGTTTCTAGCTGGCTCTTTATATATATATATATAAAGTGATTTGCCGTTCAAAAAAAAAAAAAAAAAATACAAGATCAGAGAAAAGTGTATCCAGTAACATTTTCCAAATTAGGATATCTCTGAGAAAGATATAACTACTAATAGTAAAAACTAATATTTTAGAGACATTCAACTTCTGAATTTAAGCCAACAGGTAGACCTAACTACCTAAGGAAACTGGAAGTTAAAATAGATTTGAATTATCTTAGAAACATTTAATACAGGAGAGCGAATGAAATTCTAGAGGGAGAATTCGTCACCGGATATTTTACAAATTCATGTTTAATTGCAGTATGAGAAAGTTTCAGTTTGATCAAAGTTGAATAAATATTCAATGAAAGAAGTTTAGAGATTGTTATTTCAAGAAAAACTTTATAACATAGTCAGTCTTATCTATAGAAATTTTTCACAAGAATTTGCTCCTACCCACTGCAACCTTCCCCACTGATACCAACTAGCATTAAAGAAAATTTGTAGAAATTAAACTATAAGCTTATCAAGATGGAACCAGAAAACATTAAAGATCATGCAGTTATAGTTACACTAACCAAACGATAAACATTAAATATCCTAAATAGACAATGTCAAACAACTACTTTCCAGCTTCAGTGATAACACAGATGTATAACTTCTTGAAAACAAAATCCAAATTAGAATGGACTTTTTCCCACGTGCTAAAAATTGAACAATGATATCCATACCAAACTTGCATATCAAAACTAGAAGATAGTAAATTAAATTGATCAAACATTTTATATTATACAATATAATATAGCAACAAAGATTTATCAGATTACTCAGACCATGTACCAATTTCAACAGGCACTAATCAGCCGTAGATGGAGAAATGAACACAAGGGAATACAATCGGAGGGGGGGGGGTGTTCAAACCGTCAACCACGTTGTCCCCTAGCGAAGTGCGAACCACCCCTGCGTCAATCTATATTAGCTTCGATGTTACAGTAACTAGTATTTTAGCAAAATTTAAGAAAAATACTACCGAAACTTAAAGGAGTAATTAGGTAAAGATCGATGACGAGGTGTCATCATGGAATATCATGTATAAGAAACTGATTTCTTTGGAGAAGTTGTTGGTGCACTTGTGTCTGTACTTTGTCTATATTCGGTCATGATGTAAAACGATGTCCTCGTTAGTCCTGTAAGTTTGACCAAGTCAGCAATCCTCCTGGTTTGACTTGGACAAACAGTTAGATCATGATTGTAAGTTGTCTGTGTCGAAGGTTGGGTCATCGAAGGATTGTTTCTATCCTTCGATGAGCTCGAAAGATATCCCACGAAGGATACTGATGGACCTCGAAGGATATACCATCCTTCGAGGTATATATGGATCCTTCGATGGCTGTATGATCGAAAGATGATGTTTCGATCAGTAATCCTGATCCTTCGACCAGACAATCTGTGCTGGGTATATATACCCATGCAGTGTGTTCATTTCATTTCAGATGAGCAGAGACAGAAAGATAGACACTCGAGAGATAGAGAGGGTATTCTGTCAAGAACACACACACACTTAGAGAGTTTGCAAAACTGATTTGTAAACATTGAGCTTGTAACCGAACCTTTCATACGTATTAATACAAGTGGTGTTAATCGGTGAACTTTGTGTGTCTTGTGTTTGTGCTTGTTTCAACTCGGTTTGCACTCTAGCTTGGATTCCGCACTTGCTAGTGTGTTTCACATAACAAGGTTAAGGTTTGACCTCATCCTCCGAGGGACCTACAAGTGGTATCAGAGCTAAGGCTCTTTTCCTTGTTAAAACCGAGTTTTTACAAGACTTTGGAGTGTTTGGACACTTGGTTTAGCACCCGTTTTTAGTGTTTTTCTTGGATTTCTTGACATAAAAACGTGTTCTAAACTAACCGGGTGTGTTAAGGGAAGGTTTGGGTAACTTAAAACTTGTTTTTAAGAATCTTGGTGATTTCCGGGCAAATTCCGGTCATAATTCCGGTGACTGGTTTCTGGATAAGACTTTCCATTTTAGGCAATATTTTATTTGAAAAGTCTGAGTTGGTAGAAAGCATGGTCTGATCATACCTTTCTGCCGAAAGTTGACCACCAACCCATCACCTTTTCACCAACCTGTCAACTTTCTGTCAGCTGTGTCAGTAGATCGAAGGATATCCTTCGAAGTCGAAAGATAATCTTTCAATCAGAGGAGGTTCGACAGATATTGATCCTTCGAACATCCTTCGAAGTCTTTGATTTATCTTTCGAGCCAAGGAATCTTTCCGAAGGATATATTGTTCGAGCTACAGTTATTGTTCGAAAGATAAGGATCCTTCGTCTTGGAGAATCTTTCGAAGTCAATCTTTCGAAGTCATTGTTCGAAATTCAACAATGATCTTTCGAACACTGTTGATCCTTCGAACAAGTCTTGATCTTTCGATTCTTGTCTGTTTAAATTTAACAGTTTGTGTTTGTCTTGTCTTTCGAGGTTGGATCCTTCGGCTGGCTATTATCATTCGGGATATTCATATAGAATTCATTTTTCTTATCAAACATGAATCCGAGTTGGTGGGGAACTCCGGCTCCAGATAGTGGAAAATACACAAGTACAGGTTCCACTCCCTCATGGTGGGGTACACCGGCTCCAGACAGTGGAAAGTACACGAGTACAAGTTTATCTCCTTCATGGGCCGAGTCTCCGGTGTCGACATCTTCGCAAGCAAATGCCATATCGTCAAGTCAATGGGCATTAGTATCGAATCAAACTCCGAGCATTCAAAGTATCTTATTGAGCGAAAGCGAAACCGGAAGTTTGAATCGTCCTCCAAAGTTGATGCACTTAAACGAGTATCCGGGTTGGGTTGATAGATTTCGTACATACGTTCTTGGTCAGAATACCGAACTGTGGATACGGTTTACTACAGATTTCGATCAAGCTATAGAGGTTGCTGCTTCAGATACTGCTACGTTTGCCGATCTTCCTGAAGATCAAAAGAAAACGTATGATCTGGAAAAGAAAGCATACGCCATTCTCACTCAGGCGTTAAGCAAAGATATCTACCACCAGTTTGTCAGTTTCAAGACAACAAAGAAACTGTGGGACGGGTTGAAAACCAGAGGAGTAGGGAATGAAGCAACACGTCAATTGCGTCATGATCTGCTCAAGAAAGAATTTGACTGTTTCACGTGCATGGATAAGGAGTCTTTGGGAGACATGACAAGCCGGTTTTATCACTTGCTTATAGAGTTGAACAATTTCGGAGTAGCGACAACTACAGCAGAAGTGGTGAAGAAGTTTGCTGATGCTTTGCCTCCCCAATGGAGTAGTTTCTTGGAACTCTTGAAGTATAACGGAGTGTTGAGAACTACAAATATCAACGACTTCGTGCAGCTTTTAGAAAACAAGGATCAGGAGGAAACATTAAAGGCAAAAAGAGTTCCATTGCCACAGAATCCAGAAATGTATTATGGAACTTCCAGCTCTTCGTCTGCAAGAACCGGTCCACATGCTCCACTACAAACGGCTTTTGTCACAAGCACGGATATGTATGGCAATCCAGTGCAAGTTCCTGTTAAGCCACCTCCCACCACAGACATGTATGGAAATCCAATACAACCACCTCCTCCTCCTCCTGCTCAACAACAACATGCGTGTTATGGAGGAACATCATCTGCTGGTCATCAATCAAAGCCAAATACAGTACAGCTCGATACTTCAAGCCTCTCTAAGGTCAGTGTAGAAGTAGCAAGGGAGCACATGGAGCTGCTTAACACTGTAGTGAGCGCGTACTGTGGGTTAGTGGAAGGTCAGATAGGCAACATTAATCTGACACAAGAAGACTATCGGCAGATTGATAAGGAAGAGATGGACTTGATGGATATCAAGTGGGCCTTTGCTAGTGCTGTGAGAAGGGCAAAGGATTTCATGGAAAGTACTGGCAGAACCAGCTTGGAAAGCAAGAAAGACACCAAGTATGGGTTCGATAAACAGGCAGTAAAATGCTTCAATTGTGGTGAACGGGGTCACTTTAAAAGGGAATGTACAAAGCCAGCACAGCACAGCACGGGAACCAGAACCCCTTCAGAAACCAAGGCAACCAGCAGAACCAGAACAGAAACAATGAGCGTACATTAGTGTCTGTCAACAACCAAGCCAACCGGGCACTTGTGGTTCAAGTGGATGAAGGTTGTGACTGGTCAATCCAGTTGAGTGGTGATGCTCAGGATGGTACAGCTTGTTTTGCTAGAATTGTGAAGGAGGGAGTTCACACCAGTGGTGGAGAATCTTCCGCCAGTGGTGGTGAATCTTCTGAAGATGAAGACTCTTCTGGGTACAGCAGGAGTGTTGATGAAGAATCATCCAGTTCAGGTGATGATCATGTGGGTGAGACAGCAAATGTTTCGGTTGATGCTGACATTGATGAGCTTTTGGAGGAAGCTGCAGCACTAAGTGATAGAAGATCTATTCTGGTGGATCAAGCTGCTTATTCTTCGTCTTCTCTCCATTCAGCCTTTATGGCTAATGTCGACGGTTCATCAAGTCAGGTATGTGTCGATGAACCCACTGTTGTAAATTGTGATGAATGTGATAGGTTGCGTGCTAGATGTGCTGATGTAGAGAAAAGTATGTCTGAGTTGCAAGGCAAACATGATGCTTTACAAGCTAGTTTGTTTGACTTGCAAGACAAACATACTACAGTGAATGAGAATTTGTGTGACCTGCAAAGTAAGCATGAAGCTTTGCAAGAAAAGTATGATGTGACTTTTATTCACAATCAGAAATTGACTGTGGACCTTTCCAAATGTACAGAAGCCAATATGTTTTATGAAAATCATGAAAAGGAGTTTAAATCGGTAATCGAAAAGTTAAAGAAAGATAAAACCGAGTTAACTAAAATGGTTTCCAGAAAACAAACTGACATTAATTTGTATATATCTCGCCTTGAGACAATGCAAAAAGAGATGGCTTGTGTAAAAACGGAAAGTGAGGCAATCCAACTCAAGTTAGATAGTTATTTGAGTTCTAGCTATGTGTTGGATCACATCATTGATGTCCAAAAGGAGAAAAGAGACGTCACGTGCATAGGTTATAAGAATTGTCCACCACCAGTGAGACATAATTATGATGCCATGCCAGATGAGGAGGACAGAGTGTTCTTTGAACCATCTGTGCCTCTAGATGTGAAAGAATTTGCAGCAGGGCTCGGATATACAAAGGAAGTATCATCAGATTCGGATGTATCAGCAGATACATGTGTGTCTTCTGCTGAACTGAATCAGGATCCTCCAGTCATTACTGAGGATGCTGATTCTTCTGATGATGAAACTGATGATGCTGTCCCAGCAAAGTCTGATGCGGTAGTCAAAAATGAGGACATACCTCTCGAGAATCACATTCTATGTGATCCCCCTGCAAAACCCGCTAAGACTGTTGCAATCGAGTCCTCGTCTGCAAAAGAGTCGGAGAGTGTGAACTTGCTGTACACTCTTATTGGTGATGATAAAATCTATTCAGACAAAGACTTTCCAATTAAGAATGTGAATCAATCCTTAATCAGCAAAGTTTTTGAAAACTCGACAAGTAAGTTTTTGGGAAAGACGGGACCACGTGTTACAGTTACACAGTGTCCTCCTATTCCAAAGGCCGAAATTCGAAAACAATTTGGCAACAAGAAATTACCAACAGTGCAGAAACAGCAAAATCACACCAAGCCAAAAGCAAAATCACCGGCTCAAACTCAAAAGAAGCCGAATCGAAAGAAAAACAAGAATGTAAACTTTGTGAAATCGACGGGAACGGACAAAATTGAAACGTTTGAAAATAAATCTAACTTAGATTTTGTCAAGAAAGCTACTGTTCTGAAAAGAAATGAACAAACCAGTTCAAAGCCTAGTACCTCGGGTTCACAAAGTTCAACATCATCGGCTAAACGATCACATGATGCTTCGGGGTTTGTTGAACGAAGATCATGTTTTGAGTGTGGAACAATTGGACATATAATTCGAAATTGTCCATATCTTCATAAACAAAAAGGAAAAGTTGATGTTCCCCATGACCAAACTGACCGTAAGCGATCTGTTTCTGCAAAACAAGATCCCCGACTTGTAAAAGAAAGGGAAATGAAACAGAAACGCCAACAGGTCAAGAAAATTGAAAAGGCGATCAAAACCGATGTGGTTAACAAAACAGCTGTTTCTGTAAAACCAGACAATTCAAAAGCTTCAGACAACCATGAAGTTAAAATTTTAAAGAACAACACTGGTAAAACAAAATAGACCTGGAAACCAAAAACGGTTAATGAATCACGGGGACCATCACAATTTACCAATCATCAAAGACAAGAAGTTATTGTTATTGATGAAAATGGAAGACCCAAGACCACAATGGCTTGGGTCCCCATCTCCAACTAATCAATTGAGTTCATGTGCAGGGTGTTCCAGGAGGAACTATCAGTAGTCATTGGATTGTTGATAGTGGGGCATCCAGGCACATGACAGGCGACATGAAGCTTCTCTACGACGTCAAATCTATTAGAGGAGGTTATGTTGCTTTTGCTGGAGATAAGGGTGGTTATATTACGGGTGAAGGAATGATATCCAACGGGATTGTCAGCTTTGACAAGATCAACTTTGTGCAACAACTTGATCACAATCTTCTTAGTGTTTCTCAAATTTGTGACAAGTAATTCTCAGTACACTTTGATGCTAATGGATGTTATGTGCTGAAACCCGGCTTCAAAATTCCAAAAGAATGGATTCTCTTGTAAGCTCCAAGGATAAATGATTTGTACGTCCTTGATATGAGCCAAGCTATTACTACGTCTGTACAAGCAACATGTTTCGTTTCCAAAGCCATAGAAAAAGACTCTATCTCTTGGCACAGACGAATGGGCCACATTCACTTACGCAAAATGAATCATTTGGTTTCAAATGAATTGGTGAATGGTGTTCCTCTCAAAAATTTCCATCTTCAAGACGTCTGTGTTTCGTGCCAGAAGGGAAAACAAACGAAGAAGAAGCACCCTACAAAGAAGATCAACACGGTGGCAGTTCCTCTTGAGCGTTTGCACATGGATTTGTTCGGTCCTGTCAAGCACAAAAGTATTCGGAATGATCAATATTGCCTCGTGATTACTGATGATTATTCAAGATTTTCTTGGGTGGCGTTCATGGCACACAAGAGTGAAACCTTTGGTATTATCAAAAACTTGATCATTCAGATTGAGAATTTGTATAAGTTGAAGGTTATGCGGATACGTAGCGACAATGGTACTGAATTTAAAAATCATGCCATGGCGGAGTTTTGCACTTCAAAGGGTATTCTTCATGAATTTAGTGCAGCTTATACTCCTCAACAGAATGGCGTCGCTGAACGTAAGAACCGCACATTGATCGAGACTGCTAGGACAATGTTGGTAGAGTCGCAGTTGCCCATTCCATTCTGGACTGAAGCTGTGGCCTCTGCATGTTACACATTGAACCGAGTCCTTACAGTCAAAAGGCACAATAAGACCTGCTTTGAGCTTCTTCAAAAACGGAAACCAGATTTGTCTTATCTTGAACCGTTTGAAATTCTCATGAAATTGGGAAATCTGAAATTTGATGATGCATGTTTGTGATTTGGTTAACTTAGTGATGACATGGTGTCTAGGAGTAAAAACCTAGACAATAACATGTGAAATTATGGCTAATTCCTGAAATTCTCATGAACACCATGAAGGTGATTCATGGGTTTTGTGGAAAACTAGTAAACACTAGGGTTTAGAAGGATTATTCTAGTGTGATTTGGTCATAGAAAGCAATTTCTGAAATTATGATGTTTAAAAGTTACATGAAGGCTTTATTGATGAATAAGTTTAGCTTAATAGCAAACTATGAACTTGAAACATGAATGATATAAAATTCTGCCCGATAGGTGTTCGCATAAATGCCTCAAAGAAGACTTAAATCTGAAAATTTGAGTTAACCGTATGATTGTGATGTCTAGGCGAAATATGCGAATTGTGAATTAAAAGGAGTTCTAAACGTGTTTTCGTTGAACTCAATAGGCAAAGAATCCGGATCGTCAAGCGGACAAGCCGGAGCGGATACGCGTTTGAAGGGTGTGTTCTAAAGGTACGCGACTTGTCGTCTCGTTACATTTATGTTGATAAGCCTAGTCGTAAATACGTTAATGTTGTTATAGCAAAAATAGTTGCGTTTGGTGAGCCTAGGAAGTGATGGAATTCACTCGACAAACCAAACGGGTCAAAATAAATAGTTGGGTAATTATGGTTAGAAAGCGATGTCGACGAATTATGAAGGTATGTAACTTGACCCGTTACATTTATTAGATTTGATGATTTTAATGTGTAACTAAATCTTTGAATAAGAGTTGTTTTGAAATAAGCGATGAAGTCGTATATTGATTGATTGATTAAATTCGGTTGGTACTCGTTGGTAGTCGTCATAGAGGAGGACTCCTTAGACGAGCCAAACGGGTTAAATAATCTAGTAAAACATGATTAAGGCTCCGGAATATGAGGGAATGTTCTTTGATTTTGCTTAATATATAACATGTTTGAGTCACTAGAATCTGATGCAGTGGTTTGTTAAAAAGTAAATTCCAGGAGTTGGGTTTGAGTGAAATGAACAAAACAAACGAGACATGGAATTTCCAGGTACCACCGTAAATTACGGTAGTACCGTAATTTACAGTAAAGATCATATATTGTTACGATGTGGGTCTCCTGGTTTACGGTGACCAGAAATCTCCAGGTCTCACCGTAAATTACGGTGATACCGTAATTTACGGTGGATCCAGAATAACTTATATTTATATTTTTGTTATTTTTAATGTGACGTCAAACCTTGGAATTATGTTATATCATATCGTTAAAACTAATGATTTTAACGGTTTGATCATAGGTAACAAGATGGATCTTACGGATGGCGATCAAGCACATGATGAAGAACCGAACACTACATTTTGAAGCTTCCGCAATGTTTTAAATCTTTAGTAGTATTATGTATGGGTTGTAAACATTATTAAACTACTTTTGAAATGTTTTAACTTAGCCACTAGTTGACTAAGGTTGATGTACTTATGAGTTCCGTTAACGAATACTTTGTCACTTAATCAATATTTTGGATAAGATGGTGTATTTTACTATTAAAATCAAGTGATAAATAGAAGGGTGTTACAAGTTGGTAATCAGAGCTTAAGGTTGTCAACAAAGTGTTCGGTTCAAGCTTGATCGATCGTCCGGTAAGGATTAATTATTCATGTTAGTAGATCTTATCCTATTTAAATGAAAGAGATGGAAATTAATGTGCATGGGAAGAGTGCGTTAATACACTCAAACCCGGAAAGTGCACTAAATGAGAACGGTCAAAGCAAGTTACGAACTTGGCTAGACCGAAGCAAACAAAGTTATGTTATAAATGAGATGTTTAATAATTGATGTAAACATTTCAGTTTCAAGACATCCGGTAAGAGTTACTTATAATTGAGATTAAACAATATGAAATATGCGAAAAGTGTATGGGAGGAGTGTATAAATACGCTCGAACCTGGGAAATACACTAAGTAAGAAAGGTAAGGCAAGATATGTACTTGACCAAACCGAAGGAAAATAACACATTACTTATGACTAAGTGAGTGTGATATAAATTCCGTATAATAAGATGGAAATGAATTAAATAAGTATTGATTAACCATTATGGATGTTTCAGTTAAAGAAATGTCTGCAGTAACCAGAGATGATTCGGCATCTCAATTGACTGAGCAAATGAAAGCTAAGATTTCCGAGGCAGTCGGAAAAGCTCTGGAAAATAGTCTATCACATTATATTGATAGACTACAAACCACAATCGTACCGGTGGTGGATGGTATGATGGCTGAATTGAAAGACATCATATTACAAGAAATAGAAGAGAGGAGGGTATTGGATATGAATCCAAGTTCCGTAAAGAAGTCCAAGTCTAATAAAGCTCCCAAGAGAGGAGTTACAAAAACTGTGTTACATCAGTGCAAATTTTGCGGAAAAATTCACAAGGGCACGTGTGGTAAGCCAAGACACAAGAAGTCTAAACGTCCAGAAAGGCTTGGAACCAAAGACGCAACTGACACAATGTCTGATGCCCAGAAGTCAAGGACAAGGTCGTTTTATATAACAGCCGCAGAGGCTAAAACTGAACCCGATATCATTTCAGGTATGTTTCTTGTAAATTTAATTTAACACAAATTTATCCGATGCGAGTGCGAATGATAGTTGCATAAAGGCATATATGAGTAATGAATTGGGAAAATTATGTAAAAGAAATACCTATATGAAGGTATATATATATATGTAGATAAGAAAATAAATAATGGAGAGTATGTGAAACCGAGGTAAAAAGTAATCTCGGTAAATATTTCAACGGGAAGGAGTGCATGTACACTCGAACCCGGGAATGCAATGAAAGACAAGTGTCATAACGGGAAGGAGTGTGCGTACACTCGAACCCGAGAACTTAACGAAGTGAATAAATGTTGGGTTGGGAAGGAGTGTAATTACACCCGAACCCGGAAATTGTATTAGTAGCGAACGGCAAGGGCAAGGTTGTACACTTGGTTAAACCAAATAAACGATACATATTATTCGCCACTACGAATAAGAAAGTATCATCAAATGCGAATTTAGAAAATTGGGTATGGGTAACCATCCAAGTAACATATTATTAACCAAACCCGTATGAGGAAGAACAATAATTACATTGATAAGTGTAGTTGAATAAAAGATTAGTAAAATAAACATATTAGAAGTGTTAGAACGAAAACGGGTAAACCCCAAGAGCTATATAACGATAGCAATGGTTTTACCTAACCAGGGCCTAAGAAATGAACCCTCGGGACATTAATAAAAGAGACGGTGATGCAGATTAAAAGTTAAAAGACTCAGATTAAGAGTTATAACTAAAGGACGATGAAATTCTGCAAAACAGGAATTTCGATAGTTTTGTTCAACTATTCCAATGTTGGACGGGCTTGAATAAAGTATAGTACTTGATATTTCAAGTAAGTGCTAACCGAATAGTGAAAGTGCGAAATATTAGTAAATCTACGTGATAGGTCGTAAAAGATTATGGAAAGGAAAACGCAAACCAATAAAACCGGGGTGTTAAAAACATTAAGATAACGAACCCGGTAACGGGTTGAAAGGAAGTAGAGGCATAAACCAAATAACGGCATGAGTAAAATAAACCGACACGAAGGACACATAAGAAGTGATAGAGTCGGAAAGATTATAGGAAGGAAAATGAGTGTAGCCATAGACTAAGGTCAAGGTAAAACTAAACATGGCGTAACGTGATCACGGACACAAAAGTAATATAGAATGTAATCACGTTATAGTGTAAATGACTAGATATGGAAGTACAAACACGCAAAGAGGGCCGATGACGGCAATATTGCATACTCGAATGACGAGGTATGAGGTAAAATGGTGACCAATTAGTTTGGGCAATAAAACAAGTTGTAGCCTAATTAACATTGTGACCTAGGTAGAGCGCTTGTTAATATAAAACTAGCGTCAAGTAAGTATGGCTTATACTAGACTTATATTTTAGAATAATTCTCTATCGTATTGGTTACGAATAAGATGAATACTGTGACAACTGGCACAAAACCGGTAACTTCCGTACACTTTAATTATTATTTAATGACTACAATTAGGTGCTTAAATGTCAGCATTGACTGATTAGATGCCAAGCAAGTGAATTCATGCACGTTGTATACTACAAAATTTGCTTTATGCATAATCGAGAGCGTTGCGTCAGATATAATAGTAAACTCACCGGTAAGACACGCTGTGTAAACAAAACTGCAGAAAGCAGTCAGACATTAGAATTGAGGCCTAGGTGTAGGTCCTACGACAAAAGTACATTAAAACCCAAGAGTACATATAAGGGTTTAATTTATAGTCATTGCGAAAGCAAAAATAAGCACTAAAAAGCACCCGAAACGCACTTTAAGTGCAGAATTTGTATAATTCAACAATAATTCAGCATTTAAGCATATGAATATTATGCAAAAATGTCGTTTTAGTATCCAGAATACTTCCCTAAGTGTCGGGAATCAAAAGTGTTACAAAAAGGTACCTATTAGACACTAAAAAGTGTAATTTAGCGCTTTAACGAACCGGTGTATAACCGAACGACCGGATATTACCCGAAACACTAAAATAATGCTAGAAGCATTGTTTTTATTTTTCCGAGCTAGTTAGGTTCCCCGAATACCCTAACATCCGTCATAAATTACAACACACTAGTAATTTAATTTATTTATTTTTTTTCCTAACCTAACCTAACTAATACCAAACTATTAGTTGAAATCCCACAAATTTCTCCACCTCCTTGACCGTTCGGTTCCCATAAGTGGGACAAGCCCTTACATCTTTTAATATTTTATTAACTTATGTCTTATATCTTGAAGACATTTTATCTTAAGGGTAATAGGAAGAATGGCTTATAATTAAATATATTAGTCCACCATTTCATTTACAAATCACAACTCTCTTTCTCTTTTCTTTGTGCTTACGGCCGAGAGCCAAATCACAACCACCCACCCACTTTCAAATCCCATATTAATAAACCACATACACTCAAGTGTGTAAGGTCGCATACAAGGAAGCCTGGTGCTTGCGGATTGCCAAGGACCTCTCTACGACGCTATTAACCACCCATTTTTCGTCTAGTTTCTTCCCTAGCCTCGAGCTAGTAGTAAGTGTTCTAAAACATCCTATTAATATTGTCTAAAGTGGTTAATAAGAGATTTGTTGGATAAAAATTATGAACAATAGAGACCAAAACTAAAAGTCTACTAAAAATAATAAAAATGGTGGTCAATGGATGAATGTTAGTGTAAAATTTTTGAAACTAATTTTGTTATGATTATTTATTGTTGTGGATTGCTAGTGTTGGAAGGAATCGTCATCAAACCACGCTAGATCATGTTCTTGGAACATGAACTAACCTTATGTTAAGTCGTAAAATTATTAGATGACGAACCCTTTCAAACATAAACATGAACTTGTGTAAAAACGAATTTTCTTATAAAATGGAGTTCTAAACTAGTAGATCTAAAGATCTACAAGTGGTTTTTCGGAAGAACCAAGCAAAAATATTAGTGTTGTTAAAACCCGGATCTTATCCGAACTAAAAGCTTTTTTTAGTAAATAAACAAGTGTGTGGACACTTGTGTCACAAGAAAAATTTAACAAAGAAATATTTTTGCGAATCTCGACTAGAAGTTGTGAGACTTCATATTCTTTAAAAATAAAGTTTTTAAGAAACTAAAATTATTTTTAAAGATAACGAGACTTACTAAATGTGCTAGTAAGTTACTACACATTTTTGTAAATATTCAAGTTCATGAAATGGAGAAATTAGTGATTATTGTTGACGATTATTGTTGATGATTGATGACGATTTAAAAGAAAATAAACACATGTTTTGAAAACATGGGAAACCTCCATTTTTAGGGGAAACTCTGTCAAAATTTTTATAAATTTTGACACTTAGAAAAATATAAGTTTTTGAGAAACTTATTCCCTAAAAATGTATTTAAGAGTATTACCAAGGTTTCCCTAATTTTTGGTGATAGGAAATGAAGATTTCTTCAAAAATAAAAGTGGATATAAGTATGTATATTTTTGAGAGAAAAATATATATTATTTTATCACCAACTTTTGTGCTAAGTGTATATAGTATGTGTTATACGTGCTAGCGTATTAAGACGTAAAAATACACTAAATACTCATGAGGAGTATAAACATGAAAATACACATACAATATACAAGACACATAATTCGGGTGCAAAGTGCAAAACACAAAAGACTTATATTTATTTGTGAGAAAATAATATAAGTAAGACATTTAGTTAAAAATATAAAATATTTTTAACACAAGAAAATATACACAAAAGTGAGTGACTGAACTTGTGCGATGCAAGTCTAGTGACTAACGTTAAGAAAACGCGTATAGGTTACGACGTTAATTAAGCAAACCCGGTGAAGTTTACGACGCACAGGAACGCAAAGTTGTGAGTTCATGCTCCCCCTTTTCTCTTAACTGTTTTCAGTTTTATAACTTCGGGGATGAAATACATGTTACAAATATTTCTATGTTTACAAATGGTATGATAACAAAAAGCACACTTGGTGAGAACGAGTACCAAGTGTGACGAGATATAAAAATACGAGAAACGCACTTGGTGAAAACGAGTACCAAGTATGATGCGTTACGAGAAATGATACGAGAAATAGTGTCACGAATAGGGTACCATAAGCACCATTAATCGTGTACATACTTAGACCGCAGAACAAAAGGTTAGATCTAATGGGTTCAGGGCAGCCCCACTCTTGGTGACAACTAGAACCAAGTAGTGTTTTTGTGTCTCAGTCGTGAATCGACTACAGAAAATGCCTATGGATTGGTGACTTCCTATGTCGTGTCATATGTTAATGGCTTTGCAACCCATTAACACTTGATACATATAGAGATACTTGTCTCATTCATGAATACGTGATTTGAAACAAAATACATACCATGTTTTTCATACAAAGTATACAAACGTTCAATACAAAAACTGCATGAATTCACACCAACATTATGTTGACGTTTTTCCAAAACTCACATGTATTTCAGGTAACTAGGATGGATGTGCGCGTGGTCTCACTTATGCTCGTGGATGTCGCTTGTGTTTGTCTTTAAATAAAGTGTAAACCTTTTAAGACAATGTTTTATGTTAACTCGCGATGTAAACGCTAACTTATGATTTCAAATTATGGTATTTGAAGTTATTTTCATGAGCATGTAGTATGTTTACCTTTCGTATGCAATGAGAACCTTTCATGATCACACCTCGTGCTTCCGCCGCAGAAAGGGGTGTGACAGATTGGTATCAGAGCTGCGATTGTAGTGAACCAGGATTCCTTCTCGAGTCTAGTCTACAATCTCTAGGATCCTATCACGAAAACAATTTTCAAAGAGTTTTCATTGCATAAAACGTCCCGCGACATCCACTACCTGAAACTGACTACACGAGTCTAGAAAAGACACTACGAGACTTAGGGTGCACAGGAGTAGCACTTGTCTTAGCTGAGAAATTACGTACAATTATGTGTGATAATTAGCATATACTAGATGTAGAATGTCACAGGTATACGTGACTTTACCTGCAACGATGGCCCATCCGAAGGAAGAGATACGAGGATGAAACGAACTGTACGGACTGTGCAAGGAGTTACGTAATTATGGATGCATACATAATTATGGAATTCAGTGCACAGAAATCACAGCAAGTCTTGTCACGTATAGATTCCCTCAGTACAAGCCTACTAAGTACTCTGCTAGAGTAATAATTATTTGATGTTATTTATGTGGTATATACCTGTGAATATATACTACTACTGTCCAGTATGACGACGTCAAAACAAATGCCTAACCCTGCTGTGTTATGTTCTGTCAGAACATGGCACCCAGGAAAGCTGTGAATGCTCGCAATGATGATCAACCTCCTCCTCCCCCACTACCAAAAACTGCTGAAGAGCTGAATGCTCTACTGGAAGAGAGAATCTCTGCTGCTATCGCCCAGTACGAGGCAAACCGTACCCAAGACAGTGGAGGGCCAAGCAATGCTAGGCGTAACGGACATGGAGATTCGTCCGGTGGAAACGCAGTTCAAGGTAACCTTAGAACAATTTACTAAGCATGAAGAAACTTATGAACGGTCTTTGTTTCATTATTTCTTCGATTGCTCATAAGTGAATTGGTTGGGTTAATTACAGGCTGCACCTTCAAGCAGTTCCTCGACTGCAAACCTATGAACTACGATGGCACTGGAGGAGCAGTAGCCTTTGTGCGTTGGACGGAAAAGACTGAAGCCACAATCCGCATGAGCAAGTGTACCGCAGATCAGCAAGTCACTTTTGCTACTGGACTGTTTGTCGACGAAGCACTGACATGGTGGAATTTACAAGTCCAAACCCTAGGCGATGATGCTGCGTATGGCATGACTTGGGATGAATTGAAGGAGAAGATGAGAGAGAAGTATTGCTCTCGTGCCGAACTCCAAAGGTTGGAGACAGAGTTCTGGCACTTGACTATGGTGGGAGCTGACATCACTGGGTATACTCGGAGGTTCCATGATTTGTCTAGGGTGATTCCTTACATGGTGACTCCCGAATTCAAGCGCGTTGAACGCTACATTTGGGGATTGGCCCCAGAATTTCGTGGCATGGTAACTTCAGCTAAACCCCAAACAATCACCGAGGCTGTAACTCTGGCTGTCAGCCTTACTGAAGATTGTGTGCGTATGGAGAAATTATCGCTGAACCCCACCGAAAAGACCGTGACACATGCCGAGTCGTCCGGTGACAAGAAAAGGAAACATGCGAACCTGAATCAAGTAACTCGCAACAACAAGGGTTCCAACAAGAAGCGTGGCCCCAACCCGCCTCAGGAGGCGAAATCGCTTGCAGCCATGAACGACGCTCCAACTAAAGGATACTTGGGCACCTTGCCCAAATGCCATCGGTGCAAACGCCATCACGAGGGAGTTTGTCGCATCTCAAAGTGTGACAAGTGTGGAAAGCTGGGTCACCGCACTGAAGACTGTTGGAGTAAGAAGAACGGGAATGGAAATCGGAATGGGGCCGATAATAGGAACAATGGTGGAAATGGAAATGGTATTGGGAACGGAAATGGGCGAAACCAAGGATGCTTCCGTTGTGGAAGCAATGATCACTTCATGAGAGACTGCCCAAAGAAAGAGAATGCTCAGGCTCGAGCATTTGTGATTGGAGCAAGGGACGCACGCGAGGACCCTAACGTGGTCACCGGTACGTTTCTCATTAACAATCACTTTGCATCCATATTATTCGACACTGGAGCCGATTATAGTTTCATGTCCGTAGACTTTAAACGAACGCTTGGGTTAGAGTCTAGTAGATTGGATATTCCATACTCCATAGAATTAGCCAATGGTAAACTCGTTGAGTCGAGCGAAGTTGTTAAAGGATGCATACTAGAACTTGGTGAACGTAAATTTAGCATCGACCTCTTACCTATCCAATTAGGTAGCTTCGATGTAGTAGTCGGAATGGACTGGTTGTCCAAGAACAAAGCTGAAGTTATTTGTCATGAGAAAATCATTCGCATCCCTTTGGCGAATGATGAAACCCTCATCGTACATGGAGAAAAACGAGATGCGCCTCTTCGAATCATCAGTTGCATGAAGGCACAGAAGTGCTTAAGGAAAGGATGTGTTGCATTCCTAGCACACATTATAGATAAGAAAGCTGAGGAGCCAAAACTTGAAGATATTCCTGTAGTGAAAGAATTCCCTGATGTCTTTCCCGAAGATCTGCCAGGACTACCCCCGCAACGGCAAGTCGAATTCCGTATAGACTTGGTTCCAGGAGCCGCTCCTGTAGCCAAGGCCCCCTATCGACTTGCGCCGTCCGAGATGCAAGAATTGTCTGCACAACTCCAGGAGTTGTTGGATAAAGGGTTCATAAGGCCAAGCTTCTCGCCCTGGGGAGCTCCAGTTTTGTTCGTGAAGAAAAAGGATGGAACCATGCGGATGTGTATCGATTACAGGGAACTGAACAAGCTAACGATCAAGAATCGGTACCCACTACCGAGGATTGATGACTTGTTTGACCAGTTACAAGGGTCAAGCTATTATTCCAAGATCGACCTTCGGTCTGGATACCACCAGCTGAGAATCCAAGAGGAGAGCGTACCAAAGACTGCATTCAGAACACGCTATGGGCATTACGAGTTTCTTGTGATGCCATTCGGGCTGACGAATGCACCAGCGGTCTTTATGGATCTGATGAACCGCGTATGCAAACCATATCTCGATAAATTTGTGATTGTATTTATCGATGATATCCTGATTTACTCTCGGACGAAAGAAGAGCACGAGCAACACCTCAGAACCATCTTGGAACTACTGAAAAAGGAGAAACTTTATGCAAAGTTCTCGAAATGCGAATTCTGGATTCGCGAAGTACAATTTCTTGGTCACGTTGTGAATGAGAAGGGCATTCATGTAGACCCTTCCAAGGTTGAAGCAATAAAGAATTGGGAAGCTCCCCAAACCCCGACTGAAGTTCGGCAATTTTTGGGCTTAGCGGGCTACTATAGGAGATTCATCGAGAATTTCTCGAAAATAGCACAGCCGCTAACTGCCCTTACACAGAAAGACAAGAAGTATGACTGGGGTGTTAAACAAGAGGAAGCTTTTCAGCTACTCAAAAACAAGCTATGCGATGCACCAATATTGTCACTACCCGAAGGCACGGAAGACTTCGTGGTATACTGCGACGCCTCGCGACAAGGACTGGGATGCGTGCTCATGCAACGCCAAAAAGTCATCGCTTACGCTTCAAGGCAATTGAAGGTACACGAAAGAAACTATACCACTCATGACCTGGAACTGGGCGCAGTGGTATTCGCCTTGAAAATCTGGCGACACTATCTATATGGTACCCGATGTACAATCTTCACAGATCACAAAAGCCTGCAACACATATTTGATCAGAAGGAATTGAATATGCGCCAGCGGTGATGGGTCGAGCTGCTAAATGATTACGACTGTGAGATTAAGTACCACCCAGGAAAGGCAAACGTTGTAGCAGACGCATTAAGTCGAAAAGAAAGGGTTAAGACCCTAAGAGTTCGAGCGTTAGAAATGACCATTCGAACGAACCTCACTGCACGCATTCGTGATGCACAACAAGAAGCTCTTAAAGGAGAGAACCGTAAAGCTGAATACCTCCGAGGTGCATTGAAGTACATGGCGCCAAATGAAGAGAGAGCCTTATACTTCAAGAAGCGTATTTGGGTTCCACTCTATGGTGGCATACGAGAAGTCATCCTTAATGAAGCCCACAAATCGAGATATTCGATCCACCCAGGATCGGACAAGATGTATCAAGACTTGAAAGAGTACTATTGGTGGCCGAGACTCAAAAGCGATGTTGCTGTCTATGTTGGAAAATGCCTAACCTGTGCTAAGGTTAAGGCCGAATATCAAAAACCGTCCGGTCTATTACAACAACCAGAGATTCCCGTGTGGAAGTGGGAACAAATCTCGATGGACTTCATAACGAAATTACCCAGGACCCCGAGAGGGCACGACATGATATGGGTAATAATTGATCGGTTGACGAAGTCTGCGCATTTCCTACCAATCCGTGAGAAGGATAGCACTGGAAAGCTTGCAGAAATATACTTAAGAGAAATTGTGGCACGTCATGGAGTGCCTATCTCAATCATTTCAGACAGAGATGGACGCTTTGTCTCAAGAATCTGGCAATCATTTCAGGAAGCCTTTGGATCTCAGTTAGATCTAAGCACGGCATTCCATCCGCAAACAGACGGCCAGAGCGAACGGACTATACAAACGTTAGAAGATATGCTTCGCGCATGTGTCATGGATCTAGGCGGCAGCTGGGATACTCACCTACCATTAGTTGAGTTTTCCTACAATAACAGTTACCATACAAGCATAAAAGCCGCGCCGTTCGAAGCTCTGTATGGCCGCAAATGCCGATCGCCCTTATGTTGGGCAGATGCCGGCGATAAACGTATGGTTGGTCCTGAACTTGTTCAAGAGACAACCGACAAGATCGCCCAGATCCGAGAGCGCATTAAGGCGGCTCGAGATCGACAAAAGAGCTACGCTGATCCGAAAAGAAAATCGGTAGAATTCGAGGTGGGAGACAAAGTGCTGTTAAAAGTCTCACCATGGAAGGGCGTAGTCAGATTTGGAAAGCGTGGAAAGCTGAATCCACGATACATCGGACCATTCAGAATATTGAAAAGAATTGGTACCGTGGCATACAAGTTGGAGTTACCGGAAGAACTTAATGGAGTACATGATACGTTTCATGTATCCAACCTGAAGAAGAGTCCAACACAAGAAAACGTGATCATCCCAATGGATGAAGTGCATATTGATGAAGCCCTCCGATTTACAGAACAACCCGTTGAGGTTACCGACTGGAAAGTCAACAAGACCAGGAGGAGCAGTGTGAAACTTGTCAAAGTACGTTGGAACTCTAAGCACGGACCCGAATACACATGGGAACGCGAAGACCAGTTCAAGGAAAAGTATCCCCACCTATTCAAAGAGACTCCTGCAAGGGTTAGTTCATCCTGAATTTCGGGACGAAATTCTTTTAACGGGGGGAGACTGTGACAACTGGCACAAAACCGGTAACTTCCGTACACTTTAATTATTATTTAATGACTGCAATTAGGTGCTTAAATGTCAGCATTGACTGATTAGATGCCAAGCAAGTGAATTCATGCACGTTGTATACTACAAAATTTGCTTTATGCATAATCGAGAGCGTTGCGTCAGATATAATAGTAAACTCACCGGTAAGACACGCTGTGTAAACAAAACTGCAGAAAGCAGTCAGACATTAGAATTGAGGCCTAGGTGTAGGTCCTACGACAAAAGTACATTAAAACCCAAGAGTACATATAAGGGTTTAATTTATAGTCATTGCGAAAGCAAAAATAAGCACTAAAAAGCACCCGAAACGCACTTTAAGTGCAGAATTTGTATAATTCAGCAATAATTCAGCATTTAAGCATATGAATATTATGCAAAAATGTCGTTTTAGTATCCAGAATACTTCCCTAAGTGTCGGGAATCAAAAGTGTTACAAAAAGGTACCTATTAGACACTAAAAAGTGTAATTTAGCGCTTTAACGAACCGGTGTATAACCGAACGACCGGATATTACCCGAAACACTAAAATAATGCTAGAAGCATTGTTTTTATTTTTCCGAGCTAGTTAGGTTCCCCGAATACCCTAACATCCGTCATAAATTACAACACACTAGTAATTTAATTTATTTATTTTTTTTCCTAACCTAACCTAACTAATACCAAACTATTAGTTGAAATCCCACAAATTTCTCCACCTCCTTGACCGTTCGGTTCCCATAAGTGGGACAAGCCCTTACATCTTTTAATATTTTATTAACTTATGTCTTATATCTTGAAGACATTTTATCTTAAGGGTAATAGGAAGAATGGCTTATAATTAAATATATTAGTCCACCATTTCATTTACAAATCACAACTCTCTTTCTCTTTTCTTTGTGCTTACGGCCGAGAGCCAAATCACAACCACCCACCCACTTTCAAATCCCATATTAATAAACCACATACACTCAAGTGTGTAAGGTCGCATACAAGGAAGCCTGGTGCTTGCGGATTGCCAAGGACCTCTCTACGACGCTATTAACCACCCATTTTTCGTCTAGTTTCTTCCCTAGCCTCGAGCTAGTAGTAAGTGTTCTAAAACATCCTATTAATATTGTCTAAAGTGGTTAATAAGAGATTTGTTGGATAAAAATTATGAACAATAGAGACCAAAACTAAAAGTCTACTAAAAATAATAAAAATGGTGGTCAATGGATGAATGTTAGTGTAAAATTTTTGAAACTAATTTTGTTATGATTATTTATTGTTGTGGATTGCTAGTGTTGGAAGGAATCGTCATCAAACCACGCTAGATCATGTTCTTGGAACATGAACTAACCTTATGTTAAGTCGTAAAATTATTAGATGACGAACCCTTTCAAACATAAACATGAACTTGTGTAAAAACGAATTTTCTTATAAAATGGAGTTCTAAACTAGTAGATCTAAAGATCTACAAGTGGTTTTTCGGAAGAACCAAGCAAAAATATTAGTGTTGTTAAAACCCGGATCTTATCCGAACTAAAAGCTTTTTTTAGTAAATAAACAAGTGTGTGGACACTTGTGTCACAAGAAAAATTTAACAAAGAAATATTTTTGCGAATCTCGACTAGAAGTTGTGAGACTTCATATTCTTTAAAAATAAAGTTTTTAAGAAACTAAAATTATTTTTAAAGATAACGAGACTTACTAAATGTGCTAGTAAGTTACTACACATTTTTGTAAATATTCAAGTTCATGAAATGGAGAAATTAGTGATTATTGTTGACGATTATTGTTGATGATTGATGACGATTTAAAAGAAAATAAACACATGTTTTGAAAACATGGGAAACCTCCATTTTTAGGGGAAACTCTGTCAAAATTTTTATAAATTTTGACACTTAGAAAAATATAAGTTTTTGAGAAACTTATTCCCTAAAAATGTATTTAAGAGTATTACCAAGGTTTCCCTAATTTTTGGTGATAGGAAATGAAGATTTCTTCAAAAATAAAAGTGGATATAAGTATGTATATTTTTGAGAGAAAAATATATATTATTTTATCACCAACTTTTGTGCTAAGTGTATATAGTATGTGTTATACGTGCTAGCGTATTAAGACGTAAAAATACACTAAATACTCATGAGGAGTATAAACATGAAAATACACATACAATATACAAGACACATAATTCGGGTGCAAAGTGCAAAACACAAAAGACTTATATTTATTTGTGAGAAAATAATATAAGTAAGACATTTAGTTAAAAATATAAAATATTTTTAACACAAGAAAATATACACAAAAGTGAGTGACTGAACTTGTGCGATGCAAGTCTAGTGACTAACGTTAAGAAAACGCGTATAGGTTACGACGTTAATTAAGCAAACCCGGTGAAGTTTACGACGCACAGGAACGCAAAGTTGTGAGTTCATGCTCCCCCTTTTCTCTTAACTGTTTTCAGTTTTATAACTTCGGGGATGAAATACATGTTACAAATATTTCTATGTTTACAAATGGTATGATAACAAAAAGCACACTTGGTGAGAACGAGTACCAAGTGTGACGAGATATAAAAATACGAGAAACGCACTTGGTGAAAACGAGTACCAAGTATGATGCGTTACGAGAAATGATACGAGAAATAGTGTCACGAATAGGGTACCATAAGCACCATTAATCGTGTACATACTTAGACCGCAGAACAAAAGGTTAGATCTAATGGGTTCAGGGCAGCCCCACTCTTGGTGACAACTAGAACCAAGTAGTGTTTTTGTGTCTCAGTCGTGAATCGACTACAGAAAATGCCTATGGATTGGTGACTTCCTATGTCGTGTCATATGTTAATGGCTTTGCAACCCATTAACACTTGATACATATAGAGATACTTGTCTCATTCATGAATACGTGATTTGAAACAAAATACATACCATGTTTTTCATACAAAGTATACAAACGTTCAATACAAAAACTGCATGAATTCACACCAACATTATGTTGACGTTTTTCCAAAACTCACATGTATTTCAGGTAACTAGGATGGATGTGCGCGTGGTCTCACTTATGCTCGTGGATGTCGCTTGTGTTTGTCTTTAAATAAAGTGTAAACCTTTTAAGACAATGTTTTATGTTAACTCGCGATGTAAACGCTAACTTATGATTTCAAATTATGGTATTTGAAGTTATTTTCATGAGCATGTAGTATGTTTACCTTTCGTATGCAATGAGAACCTTTCATGATCACACCTCGTGCTTCCGCCGCAGAAAGGGGTGTGACAAATACATAGTTGAGGTATGACGTTTTGGCGTGTAGACGTACGGAACAAGATAGTTGAGCATGACATGAAACCATGTGGAAGGTTTTAAAAGAGGTTAAATCGGTAATTCGATCATTTTATGGCGAATGGAAAATGAAATTTTAAATGAGTACCTTATAGGGTAAACCAAAACAAACAATAATGGCAAAACGGTAAATTGGTCACGCGTCGACCATAACTGTTGGTTTTAAAAAGACACTTATGAAGTATGCCTTAATAGGCCGAAAAGTGTTAAGAAATGAATTAAAAGTAAAACGACCGCCCGATGTAAATCGGAGCGAGTCATATAGTCGAGATGAAAATAAATGTCATCTCGCTAATAAAATCGGTCATTTAGACCAAACGGGTCAAAGGGTGAAGATACCACCTTTTAATAATGGCGACTAATGATTCTTGTCGAGTTATATGATTTCAGGAATAAATGTAGAAATGATATTTGCATCGCTATTATTTAGCGAATATTATAGCAAGGCATTAAAACAGGTCAATACATTGACCCGAGCCAGGTATGTGTAATGGAGTAATTACTCATTTAGAACGTAAGGTTCAATGAGCATTAAATGAAGTCTTAGATGGACAATGGGTTACTTAAATGGGTAAACCGAATGTTTTAAAAGGGGGTCGGGCGTGTCGAAAAGCATAATGATTTTTTTTCAAACAAGATCATAACTCAAAAGAAGAATTATGGGTCAAACATGCTCTCAAAAGACCTTGTAGTAATTGAAGGACTAAAAAGGACCAAAATGCCCTTGTTAGCTAATTCGAACAAACAACCTTTAAAGGTTGTTTGGAAACGAGTTTTATGATAGGTAAATACTTAGAATAAGTATAGAAGCCGAAAGAGATATTATATTAGTCAAATGGCACTATTTGAGTTTTTGCCGTAAAATAATGATTCGAAATGTAAAATTTGGTTTATATAGGTCACCACATTAAACCCACCGTAAATACAGTTATGGTGGGAGATTATAGGATAAGAAATGTGGTGATAGAATGCTAGAAGCAATTGCGAAACAAACAAATTGATCAAGTCAAGATCAAGTAGGAGCATAGGAAAGGTTCAGACTCTACGTGGGAGTCTGAAGAGGAGATGCGACGTCTCTACCCTACATTATTTGGTACGTACTTCGGTTTCGGGGACGAAACCCTTTTAAGGGGGATGGACTTGTAACATCCCGAAAATATAAGTTCATAAAATTTACAATTTATTTGTAAATAAATTAGTAAAATAAACTAACTAGGGGTGACACTAACCTAGTTAGATAATGACTAGTGAGTAGTTAAAGGACAAAAAGGGGACTAAAGAAAATTAGAGGGACCAAAAAGGGATTAAACTAAAAGTTAGTTTAATAAAACATGAAAAATAGAAATCTCAAACACACATACGTGTGTGAGATCGACCAGACAAGAGCAGGGGGCGACCAAGTTCATCAAAACCCTAGTTCAGCATAAAATCTCTAAATTGAAGGATCAAACTCAGTCCAAATCAAAATCCGAACATAGATTAGTGATCCTCATCACAAGGGGGTTACAAGGTATGTAAAATTTGGTGTTAATTCTCTGTTTGAAATTCTCATGAAATTGGGAAATCTGAAATTTGATGATGCATGTTTGTGATTTGGTTAACTTAGTGATGACATGGTGTCTAGGAGTAAAAACCTAGACAATAACATGTGAAATTATGGCTAATTCCTGAAATTCTCATGAACACCATGAAGGTGATTCATGGGTTTTGTGGAAAACTAGTAAACACTAGGGTTTAGAAGGATTATTCTAGTGTGATTTGGTCATAGAAAGCAATTTCTGAAATTATGATGTTTAAAAGTTACATGAAGGCTTTATTGATGAATAAGTTTAGCTTAATAGCAAACTATGAACTTGAAACATGAATGATATAAAATTCTGCCCGATAGGTGTTCGCATAAATGCCTCAAAGAAGACTTAAATCTGAAAATTTGAGTTAACCGTATGATTGTGATGTCTAGGCGAAATATGCGAATTGTGAACTAAAAGGAGTTCTAAACGTGTTTTCGTTGAACTCAATAGGCAAAGAATCCGGATCGTCAAGCGGACAAGCCGGAGCGGATACGCGTTTGAAGGGTGTGTTCTAAAGGTACGCGACTTGTCGTCTCGTTACATTTATGTTGATAAGCCTAGTCGTAAATACGTTAATGTTGTTATAGCAAAAATAGTTGCGTTTGGTGAGCCTAGGAAGTGATGGAATTCACTCGACAAACCAAACGGGTCAAAATAAATAGTTGGGTAATTATGGTTAGAAAGCGATGTCGACGAATTATGAAGGTATGTAACTTGACCCGTTACATTTATTAGATTTGATGATTTTAATGTGTAACTAAATCTTTGAATAAGAGTTGTTTTGAAATAAGCGATGAAGTCGTATATTGATTGATTGATTAAATTCGGTTGGTACTCGTTGGTAGTCGTCATAGAGGAGGACTCCTTAGACGAGCCAAACGGGTCAAATAATCTAGTAAAACATGATTAAGGCTCCGGAATATGAGGGAATGTTCTTTGATTTTGCTTAATATATAACATGTTTGAGTCACTAGAATCTGATGCAGTGGTTTGTTAAAAAGTAAATTCCAGGAGTTGGGTTTGAGTGAAATGAACAAAACAAACGAGACATGGAATTTCCAGGTACCACCGTAAATTACGGTAGTACCGTAATTTACGGTAAAGATCATATATTGTTACGATGTGGGTCTCCTGGTTTACGGTGACCAGAAATCTCCAGGTCTCACCGTAAATTACGGTGATACCGTAATTTACGGTGGATCCAGAATAACTTATATTTATATTTTTGTTATTTTTAATGTGACGTCAAACCTTGGAATTATGTTATATCATATCGTTAAAACTAATGATTTTAACGGTTTGATCATAGGTAACAAGATGGATCTTACGGATGGCGATCAAGCACATGATGAAGAACCGAACACTACATTTTGAAGCTTCCGCAATGTTTTAAATCTTTAGTAGTATTATGTATGGGTTGTAAACATTATTAAACTACTTTTGAAATGTTTTAACTTAGCCACTAGTTGACTAAGGTTGATGTACTTATGAGTTCCGTTAACGAATACTTTGTCACTTAATCAATATTTTGGATAAGATGGTGTATTTTACTATTAAAATCAGGTGATAAATAGAAGGGTGTTACACCATGAAAGATAACTCTTGGGTTGAAGCAATGCAGGAAGAGCTGCAACAGTTTCAGAAGCTTGGTGTCTGGAAACTCGTAGAGAAACCTGCTGGATACAAGAAGATTGGTACCCGTTGGGTTTTCAAATGCAAAAAGGATGACCGCGGAGTTGTTCTCCGGAACAAAGCACGTTTAGTCGTTCAAGGTTTTCGTCAGATAGAAGGGATCGACTACAACAAAGTGTATGCACCTGTTGCACGTCTGGAAGCAATTCAGATCTTTCTGGCTTGTGCCTCATTCAAAGGATTCAAGGTTTACCAGATGGACGTCAAAAGTGCATTCTTACATGGTGTGGTTGAAGAAGAGGTGTATGTCGAACAGCCTCCAGGTTTTGAAGATCCTATCCTTCCCGATCGGGTTTGGTTGCTCAACAAAGCTCTCTATGGTCTTCATCAAGCACCGCGAGCTTGGTATGCAACCTTATCTAACTAACTATCTGCTGGAGAACGGTTTTCGAAGAGGTCTTATCGACTGTACTCTTTTCATCAAAGAACAAGATGGAGATCTTCTGCTGGTACAGGTATACGTTGATGATATTATTTTTGGTTCTACTAATGATGTCTTGTGTAGGAATTTCGAGCGCATTATGCAGGATAAATTCGAGATGAGTGCTATGGGGGAAATGACCTTCTTTTTGGGCCTACAAGTGCAACAAACTGAGTCTGGGATATTCATCCATCAGACTAAATATGTTGGTGACATCTTGAGCCGGTTCCAGATGTCTGATGCAACGCCCATTGGTACCCCACTGCCACAAAATCACGGAATTACTCCAGACTTGAAGGGTGAAGCTGTTAGCCCCTCATATTACCGCACAATGATCGGATCTCTTATGTACCTCACAGCATCAAGGCCAGACATAATGTACCCAACGTGCCTGCTTGCCAGATATCAAGTCAACCCGAAGGCCTCACATCTTGCAGCTGTCAAAAGGATTTTTCGTTATTTGAAGGGTTACCCTGACACCGGTCTATGGTACCCTAGGGATAATAACTTTGAATTGGTCGCTTTCAGTGATTCTGATTTTGGCGGATGCAAAATCGACGGCAAATCCACAACGGCTGGATGTCAGTTTTTAGGAAATCGCCTAGTCACATGGCAGTGCAAGAAGCAGACGTGCGTTGCTACATCAACATGCGAAGCTGAATACATTGCTGCCTCAAGTTGTTGCTCCCAAGTTCTTTGGATCCAACAACAATTACGCGACTACGGTTTTGAATTCCTAACTACTCCTATTTACGTTGATAATTCTGCTGCATTACAGATCACTAGAAATCCTGTGCAGCACTCAAAGACCAAACACATCGAAATCAAATATCACTTCATACGTGATTGCTTTGAGAAAAGGCTAATCGATGTTGTTAAGGTCCACACCGATGACCAACGTGCCGACCTTTTTACCAAAGCATTTGACAAATCAAGATTTGACTTTTTATTATTGGTAAACGGCATTAAGGTCAAGCAAGAGTAAAACCAACATCGGAAAATCATTTTTGTAAATATCTTTGTGTTTTAAATTTATCTTAATTTATTGATTTTAGGGGGAGTAAATCCAAAATCTGAAAATCCAAAAACATCGAAAAATATCAAAAACACAAAAACAATAGAAAAACAAAAATGAGTTTCCTGGCGAGCAAAAGAGAAAATGATAGTACATCAGTGGTCTATCCAAACCTCTTTAAACCTTAAATGAAAAACGATAAGCAGCTCTATATAAGATGTATCGGTAGACTCACAATCATTTTAAAGTGTGCAGGGTGATATAAATCTTAAATCAACTGAAGACCAGGTGGGAACCATCCATTGGCATATGGTCTTAGTACCGAAATTTCGTTTGATAGATTGCCGAGGTTCTGAGATATTCGGTCTTTATGCTGCTTATCATCTGGGTATCATGGTTGTATCTCTTACCGAAAAATAACGGGGACGCAAGTCTAGATCTTCCATGATACTATACATACGTGTACATATCTCATACTGCATTCGACCTCAATAAGTGATAAACAATCACATGTCCATATCAAATAAGTGATAAAATATCACATTTATCCGGGAGTCAAGTTCGTCTCTCTGCTGTACGAAAGTACTGACCTGTTCACGGACTTGCTCCTGTGCCCTCATGCATATGAAAATCAAGTTCCTCATCAATAAGTGATTCTATCACATAGGGCTTGTTTTCAAATCAAAATAAGTGAGAATCTCACATCATATACGGTCAAACAAATGATAATCGGTATACTCACCGGTAAGATGAACCCTCGTGCATACCATGATACGGGAATGTGTCGTGATGTAGATGAACACCGGTCGGTAAGTATAAATCATACCTTAACGTATCCCCTCGCCATGATTACATCTGATAAGTTGAGCTTATGTGGACAACAATACCGATAATTGTTATAGGATGCTTATCTTAATGTTAACTAACTGAACAACAAGAGCGTTTTGGTATGACCGTACACTGATATGATTCTCTTACCCTCGAAACTCGCAAAAAGAATGTCTGTATATATTTATTTACTGCTTAACTTTTATTGTCTTATTTTAAACAGTTTTGTCGTTTGGTGCATATCAGCACGACATTAGCGGTGATGTCGTTTGATAACACTCAAAGGATATTAAAATTGTTGTCTTTTAATATAAACTTTATAAAAGCCAAAAAGATTTTTTTTTTTTTTTATTTTCGATCGTACGATGTTGGATCTCGAGTCTTCGTTACCTGAAACCTGAACGAAAACCGAATTGACTAAATCTTCATAAACGGTCGAAATTTGCAAGTTTTGAAAGTTAGAATCTAAAATTGACAAATTTATTAAACTTTCAAACTGTCGGACGGTGTTTGATTGAAACATGGTCATACGTGTGTCTATTGTTTATGCTAACTATGTTCCAAGCAGTTGTTCTCATTACGCGTTTAGATTTCTTGCATGTGCAGATTCTAAAGGCAAGCACACGGTCGATGACAAAGCTTCGGAATGAAGACACGACGTGAAGGCACTCAAGTGATGAAAATGATCGAGTTGCCGCTGACCATCATCAACACTACAAGGATCTCATTCATAAAGATCAAGTCATTCACGAGCATAACTCAAGGGGGAGCTTATGTTAAGGGGGAGTTTGTCAACACACTTCCTACATGATACGGGTAGTTTGTTGATACACTTTCTGCTTTCTAGACGTGAAGACTTTGAAGATCCTCCGACATTGAAGACTTGAAAGGACATCAGAGTCTTGAAGACACGAAGATCAAAGATGATCAAGATCGAGACAAAGCTACAGCCAAGGGGGAGTTTGTTGGTGCACTTGTGTCTGTACTTTGTCTATATTCGGTCATGATGTAAAACGATGTCCTCGTTAGTCCTGTAAGTTTGACCAAGTCAACCATCCTCCTGGCTTGACTTGGACAAACAGTTAGATCATGATTGTAAGTTGTCTGTGTCGAAGGTTGGGTCATCGAAGGATTGTTTCTATCCTTCGATGAGCTCGAAAGATATCCCACGAAGGATACTGATGGACCTCGAAGGATATACCATCCTTCGAGGTATATATGGATCCTTCGATGGCTGTATGATCGAAAGATGATGTTTCGATCAGTAATCCTGATCCTTCGACCAGACAATCTGTGCTGGGTATATATACCCATGCAGTGTGTTCATTTCATTTCAGATGAGCAGAGACAGAAAGATAGACACTCGAGAGATAGAGAGAGTATTCTGTCAAGAACACACACACTTAGAGAGTTTGCAAAACTGATTTGTAAACATTGAGCTTGTAACCGAACCTTTCATACGTATTAATACAAGTGGTGTTAATCGGTGAACTTTGTGTGTCTTGTGTTTGTGCTTGTTTCAACTCGGTTTGCACTCTAGCTTGGATTCCGCACTTGCTAGTGTGTTTCACATAACAAGGTTAAGGTTTGACCTCATCCTCCGAGGGACCTACAGAAGTGGGAATTAAGTTGTAGCTATCGCGAACGCTGGCAATAACCCACCCCTGCGTCGAATCTATATTAGCTTCGATCATATCTCGTTTAGTAAATCCAAAAAAAAAAAAAAGAATACATAGATAGGAGAAGGGAGGCGATGTGACAAGGACGAATGAGAAGTGGTTTGTGAGTCTTGTTACAATAGAAGGTAAATAGGTAATATTCGTGACTATTCTCAACAGCAATCATAGTTTATACGTTAGAATTGGTGTAGATGTAGACTGGTCAGGTCGTTTCCATGGTAGTAACTTGATAAATGTTCCAAATTTGGTTTACTGTAATGCATATGATATTTTTCTTCAAGAAGTATATATAGATACAAAATTAGGAAGAAATTAGGGAATTAAATATTTTATAACATGGAGGTTAAATAATAGATTAACTGCAGGAAACTAAGGGGATGCTTGGTTCACTAAAGTTTAATGAAAGGGGTCCCCAACCTTTTTGAAGCCCAAAGGGAACTCCAGAATTTAGTCATTGTAGAATTCTATTGCTATACCACCTACCTCCTTGGTCGGTCTTAGGACCGACAATAATAAACTAAAAGTTCAAAGTTGGCGGAATTAAAAAAATGTCGTTTTAACCTGTATGTTTTTGAACATGTATATATTATTCATATTAAATGGGCAGCGGACTGGAAAGGGAAATGTTCATTTGTACCTTTTTTGATCACGATGTTTTTCACATCCTGCTCCTGCATAAGGTTGTATATAAAATTATGAGACGAGAACTTACGAATCTCAGCTATATGCAATTCTCAAGAAGAGATTCGGAAGAAACCGTGGTTGTGTGAAAAATGAGTAACGGCTGAAAAAGTAATATGAAATATTGGTTATAAAAAAAAACTAATACAAACGATTGAAATAGCAAATTGCTTCACATGTGTGGTAGTATAACAAGTTAAGAACCTACATTATCAGTGAGCTTCCCTCATATCAATAAGACAGCCAATAATTTCCTGTAAAGATTATGAGAACTAGGAAAAAGATGGTTAGAGTTAGCAAGATGTATAAAGACCATAAAAAAAAAACATTTGAAGCTAAGGTGGCATGCATAACCATATACTTTAAGAACCAAAATGTTGAAGGAACAATTCATAAACTTTGAACCATTGATCAATGTTCCTAGTAACATTAAGACTGAACTAAAGACAAATACACACAAACTCTTCATTCCTTGAATTGGAAAGAGAATCATAAATCAATAATTGCATATAATGTTCTATGGTGACTAGTATTGTTTCATCATTAGAATCCAATAGTTTGGTTTTTTTAAAGGTGTGAATTATTCGAGAATGTCGGGAGGTCTAACATATGTTGTCTTAACCGGGTCCGCGCTAGAGAGCCCCCTCGCACAATAGATCCCCAATTTAAACCCTTCAATGAGAAACCCCTATCACCCAGACTCGAACTTGAGACCTGGAAGGTAAAACTCACCCGAACTCACTATATGTGGAACTTAAATACCCGTGGCCATCACTAGAGCAGTAGGTGATGGTTTCCAATAGATTTGCTGTCAAACAAAAAACAATGTAGTGTGCATGGGAGAAATATCAAATATTGTTGAAAAATAGGAGCATCAGTTAAAAACCACATGTAAAAAGTTCCTTTCATTCAACTTTCATCACACAAAATCGACCTTGAAAATCAATTAAAATTAACTGCTAATAAGATTCCTTCCAACTGCTATTGAGAACATAGGATTAGATTCTGACTTTCTTACTTTAACGATTTATTAGGTTGTTCGGTGTGTGTCGGCAAAGGGTGCGGCAAACACCGCCGCCAACCTTTTGCCGACGCGGTTTGATGAATGGAGACATTGCCGACGCGGGAGTTGTGTCAAACGGCATTATAGCCGTGGGGTTTTTAATAAATTTTTTTCCTTTTTACCTTTATAAATTAAACAATTTCGATTCCATTTTCACCAAACATCACTCTCATCCATTTTTACTACATTTCACTCTCATTTTTTTTAATCTTTTCAAAAAAATGGAAGGCTCAAACAAAGGTGAAGGCAAGAAAAAAATGTTAGGGTCCGCTTCGAAGTCGAGGGCTCAAGATAAACGTGGTTCGGGTGGTTCTAGTGTCCCGTTTCATCCCCACCTTGGGTTTGCGAAACCCAACCTCCATTTTATTTTAACTAACCCATGCATCAACCTTTCGGTTATGATACCCAACCCATCCAAAATTGGATGCAACACGATCCGACGATGACTCGACCCGGTTATTATGATTACTCCCTAGAAGCCCAAAATGCTTTTGACCCGTTTGCTTTTCAAATCTCAAGCTCATAATCACCGAGACCTTTTCAAACCCCAAGGTCACAATCACCGAGAGACGTACAAGATGACTCCGATGAGGAGTTCGTGCCGGAAACCCAAGAACAAGATTTAGATGAGGATGAAGATGTTGCAGTTGAAGAAAATCCCGTGAACGAAAATGAAGCCGCACCGGAAAGAAAAGGAAAAGCGAAACGGGAAACTTGGACGCCTAGACAAGAAGAGGCGTTGGGAAAGGCTTTTGTTCATTGCACTTTAAATAAAAAGAAAGGCAATCAACAAAAGGCGGATGGGTTTTGGAAGAAAGTTTTAAACCACTTCAATCAAACGGTCAGAGGAAGTAACCGAACCCACCACCAAGTTCGATCAAAATGGATCACGATGCAAACAAAATTGAACACATTCAACGGTCTATATCATCAAGTGGTATACTTTATTTTTTTTATACAGTTTATTTTTTAACGAAATATTTGGATTAAGTTGATAATTTATTATTTTAGGATCGTTTACGTCTTAGCGGGAGTGACGATGCTTTTGTAATGAAGAAAGCGCTAAAGGATTACAAAAACAAAGAAAAAATCGATTTTGGTCATATTGCGGCTTGGGAGATTGTTAGAACAAATCAAAAGTGGTCGCCGGTACCTTTGTTGGGTGAAGAAAGCTCCGGCTCGAGTCAAAAAAGAAAGTCTTCGGATTCGGGAAATTATAGAGCGGATACACCAAATGTCGAAGTCTCGAGCGGATTCGGTATTCTCGACATAAACGAGGATCCCTAGCCAAGACGACAAACGAGAAAGGAGAAAAAGGACAAAGGATCGTCTTCAAGAAACGAAGATCCAAGAGATATAACACACAAATTCGAAGAGTACAAGGCCATGAAAAAAGAGATAATGGAAATTAAACGTATACGGGAAGAAAAATACTTGACCTTGGCGGATGAGCAACGAGAGGCGTTGCGACAAACAATGTTCGAAAAGGACTTGGAGACGTTTAATCGGCCTACCCACAATGTTCACTCTGCGATGTTGGAAATCACACTCGCTAGAAAACGTGACATCGCAAAAAAATATGGATGGCCTTGTGATTTTTAGTTTTTTTTTAAAGTTAGATTTTATTTAAAATGTAATGCTTTATTTTTATTTATAAAAGTTTGATGTTTTTTCCATTTTATCTTGAATTAAAAAAACATAAAATAAAAAAAAGTTTACCACTTCAGCAAGTGTTTAAACCATTGCCAACACTTTTCAGCAAAGTTTAAACACTTTTGACTGATTGACATGACGCACTCTGATTGGTTGTTTTTTTCGTTTGTCACTCTTAAATGTTTAACCACTCCTTACAGCCTTACTTAACAACAAATTGATGAATGCATCTAGTGACTGAAAGTTGAGAAAAATCGAAAAGCTAATCATGTACGAAGAACAACTAAACATAGAAAATCGAGGGAATCCATTGGGAAACCAAACGTCACGCAAGTCCAGAAGGAATCAAGAGACGCTTTATCAAGAAAAAAAAACGAAAACAAAAAATAATACTTTCTTTTTTCGAGCCGGACATCGTGTTTCTCATTTTTTTTTTGGCAAATTGGATTTAAATAATCCCAACTCACTGTTATTGGCCAATAATAATCTCAACTCATTTAATCACCAATAATAATCCGAACTATTCACTTTTGTTTGTAAAATACTCCCACGTTAAAAAAAACACTAACTAGGTTAAAATATTGTTGATGTGGCTTAACATGCGTGGACTGACGTGGCTGGTTAACATCTTACCTGTGTATAAAATGATTATCAGCCTCATTTGCACACACAATCGACTGAATTTGCCCAATTTGTAGAATTAGGGTTTTGAAGGAGAGTGCGATTGTGTGTGCAAATGAGGCTGATAATCATTTTATACACTGGTAAGATGTTTACCAGCCACGTCAGTCCACACATGTTAAGCCACATCAACAATATTTTAACCTAGTTAATGTTTTTTTTTAACGTGGGAGTATTTTACAAACAAAAGTGAATAGTTCGGATTATTATTAGTGATTAAATGAGTTGGGATTATTATTGGCCAATAACAGTGAGTTGGGATTATTTATTTCCAATTTGCCTTTTTTTTGTGGGCTGGATATTGTTTCGGCAGTTTGGGTTTCGTAGCTGGGCTCCATCTACTTTTTTTTAACGACAAATTTGGATCACTCAGACCACTGGAGTATCATTATGTCATCAACAATAAATGGGAAAAACTACCAATGTGGGAATCGAACCCATGACCTAATGGTCCCTAAACCTTATCCCATCTCTAATATGCCAATAAGCTATAATCTAATTAGGGATGGCAATGGGCCAAATATGGGTCAGGTATGGCCAATCTCATAATCATACCCCGTTGTACAATCTTATCCCATACCCGACCCATTACCCATCAGGTATGGGACGGGTATTTACCCGTCGGGTATCGAGCATACCCGCGGTTATCAGGTATACCCGTTAGGATTTTCATATATACATATATTTTACTTTCCTTTATAATTTTATGTTTTAAAACCTATATAATATATTAAATTGTGATAAATAATATAGATATCATAATCACCGTAATAATATTTGATATACTTAAAAATGTAAATATATGATAATATTAATCTTAAAAAGTAATTTTATATTTCATAGCATATAAATATGAATAACACCATCAAAGTATATATTTAAAATGAAAAGTTCATTTTTTCAAATAATAAAGCTAGAAGCGTGAAAAATTCTAAATTATAGTAAAAGGGAAATAAATATAAAATAAATTACTATACGAGAAGCTTCAAGGGTTTGGTATTGCTATGAAGACTTATGTCAAGATACTACTTACCTGGATCATCGGTCAAGGGGGAATTTGTTAACACAGAGAAGATAACGTCAACAAATACTTGACTGAAGATCGATTGCAATTGCATTATTCGACAGCAATGGACAAGGGGGAATTTGTTGGTGCAGTTTTGTGTCCGATGCTGTTCGAATAGTTTAGATTACATTTTATGCTGCTTATGTAATAGTTAGTGAAACGGTCAAACGAACGTGTATTGACCCGCTCGTTTGAAGTGGTCAAACGAAAGGGTTATTCGTTTAACCGTGTGTGTTTGCAAGTGAAGGGGGTGTGGCTATAAATACCAACCCTTAGTCATTTGCAACACTTGAAGGTTTTAGACTTTGGGGGAGAGATCACCACTTGGTCTCTCCCTGGATGTATACTCATTTGGTATGGTTCGGCTTAGCTTGTTATCGGGCCGCTTTGTAACGTTATGCTACCGAATTTATACAAGAAAGTTGTTTTATCCGTCTCTAATCTTTTCGTCTTTGAACATAATCACACACTAATCACGGGTCACGGTCCGAATCATGAACTTACAAAGTGGCGAAGCTTGAGATTTCCGACCCAGGGGAGGAAGTCACCGGACCTAAAAATTTCTATAAAACCGGGGTGTCGAAAAGGTATATGCCCAAAAATTTCTATACGAAAACTACATATTCTCTACTACTAAGCGAAAAGTTCGGGGGGTCGGCCGCCCCCTCTCGCCCCTTAAAAGCTTCGCCATGAGAGAAAGTACATGTTGTAGTGTGTGAGAGAATGTTGCTATCTAACGCCAACAGTACCCGAACATCATTTATATAGCTGGTCAAAACCCACGCTCCAAGCCTAGCACACTAAACAGATCCAAGCCCACGAACACTTCAAGTCTTCCTCAGCAACAAGCCCATTCCCTTTGAAAGCCCAAGACCAAAATACCTCATAAAACATTAAAACCAAAGAATTGCATTAAAACAATTTACATTAAAAATATAAACATTTAAACTAAAGTTTGATATAACAAGCTTCCCTTGTTATTTCACATCTTAATATCAGTATAACCATTATGAGAAGGAAACTATACCTTAACCTGGTCACATAGGTTAAGATATTTCAACTAAGACTTGCAATCCCAATTTATTAGTCTTTTTAATACAAACCTTTCTAAATGCATGTCGTCCATCATAAGAGGACTTAGCCTCCCCCACTTTTTTTTAATGACGTTAGCTCGGTGACAGTGATGTCTCTCCTAAAAAGTCATAACACTTACCAACCTCTCCTTACCCAAGTTTGATTCCTACAAAAGTCGTGTTCTCCCTTGTTGGAATTGAACAGAGGACCCTCTATGAAAAAAGCCCTATGGCAAAACCATAACCACCCGGTTGAACCTGCGATTACAGCCTCTCCTCACTTAACTCAATTTGAATTATGATGCTAATAATTTAATTAATTAATTAATTATAATCATAGAATCTTACTGTTAAAAAAAATAGGTTAACTTTTCAGTTAGTTTCTTTTACCTCCTCAGCAATAAAACTCAATTGATTTTATATTTCACTTTTTAAAAATGATAAAAATGATTTTTAGATGTAATTTTCTTTATAATGCATATAAAATTAAACCAAATAAATAGTTAAAATCTGTATATTTTAGGTCAAACTATGATTAGGGTGGAGGGTGTTTGAGTCATTCTCTACCCAATAATAGAATGCCATTTCAACTCCCCATTCTACTTCACATTTTACACTCAATCACTAGGTATGGTTCAAACACCCCTCGATTACAAAAAAAAAAAAAAAAAAAAAATTGATTGGTTGTATCTCTCTTCTCTCTCTCCTCTCCTCTCCTCTCTCCTCTCATCGACGACTATACACCGAAATCAACCCTCCCCACTCACCGAAGGACCGGCAATCATTCACCGTGCGGTGAATGCCATCCCTGAATGCCACTCACCGAACCATACTGACCCCCTTACATTATTTTATAACTCTTTCTGTTTAATTCATTAAAAAAGTTTAATAAGTATTGTTTTAATTTTTTCAAAATTTCAAGATAAGTCTTCAACCATAATACTCTCATTTATTATATTTTATAATTGTAATTATAAAAATAATAATTCATTCATCTGTCACACTTGCATCATCTTAATTTAAAATACATAGTATAAAGATTTACATTTCATGTGAATTGAATTATTATTATTATTATTATTATTATTATTATTATTATTATTATTATTATTATTATTAACGCCATTAGCCTGGTATATTTCGTAGTAGTGGGGGCTCACACCAAAAAGGTAGTGGAAACGAACAGGCAAAGGTCATACAGGTGAAAAGAAAGGTCATTGGCGAATATGGAAACCCTAAAAACAGGTAGGTTAATTCCTATGGAATCTTTAGGTTTCTGTTCAAACGTTTTGTGGTAAAGACTTGAGGGCACTTGGTACTATTTCCTTTCAGGAAATTAGGGATATATGTGACTTTATGGTTTAAATAAGCAATTCTAGACCAATAATTGTAGATAGAAGAATTATATAAACTTATATTGTTGTTTTTCACCATTTGCATTTCACCTGTAGAGACATCGGTAGTCGGTACAAGGGGGTGTCGTGATTTACAAAATAAAATTTGTTTAATTATCTGCTTATTATTTTCTCCTTTAATATAATATAAAAGCTTTTTATATATATACAATCACTACTAGAAATTTGGCATTTTCTAACAAGCTTTTCCTTTATAATTGCGTAGCAAATTCAGGTTTGTTACACATTTGCAACAAAACCTTGATGTTGGAAAAAAAACCATGTTGAAAACTATTTACTACGCATTTACTACGCAATTTTTAACGCATTTATTACAAAAATATGGTGTCGGAATTTTGTGATGAATTTTCAACGCAATTTCAGTTTAGAGCTTTAAAGTTTTGCAAGCACTTGTGACGCATTTTTTTCCGTCAAAAAATGCGTTGCAAATATGTCCGAATTTGTAACGCATTTTTTTGCGTTGCAAATTTTCGTAACAAACTGACATTTTTCTAGTAGTGAATTATCTAAGTGAAATAAGTTTTTCTAAATTAATAATTAAAATTATATATTATAAGTCACATATTTAAAAAACAAGTGGATAATGAGGTTAATAAACAATCTTACAGACCGATGTTTCCACAACTATGACCGAACTAGATTCAAAAGAACAAAATATACATAATTTTTCGCTAATCCCTCGATAAAAATTCAATTGCTAGTTCATCGATAAAACTGTAATAGTAGCTTTCGCTATAATTCGTCGGCAATTCATTGATGATAATCTTGTAAGTGGTCCCACAGTAATATCTATTGGAATTTCAGTTTAGAGCTTTAAAGTTTTGCAACGCACTTGTGACGCATTTTTTTCGGTCAAAAATGCGTTGCAAATATGTCCGAATTTGTAACGCATTTTTTTGCGTTGCAAATTTTCGTAACAAATTGACATTTTTCTAGTAGTGAATTATCTTTTTTTTTTTTTGAACGGTAAAATTCTATGATTATAGAACAGGGCCAGCATATGCTGTAAAACCCAAATTACAACTAACAATTACATATCATATATATTCCTATCCCCCAGTTCTTACGTTATTATTTCACCATATCTCTTACATTGAATTCCACCCATCTTTCCCATACTAAATCTTTTAATCTCGATCTACTTTTTAACCACAGAAACGTGTCTGTCTTGATGTCGTCCATTACATTGTCCTCTGATCGTGATGTTCCTCTAAACTCCTTTTCATTCCTTGCTTTCCATAGGTGCCACATGGTCGCTTGCATAATCAGTTTTACTATTTTCTTCCACTCCAAGGAGCCCTTTAAGTCGTCTGCACACGTTAAAATCTTCTCCCAGGAGCTGATTTCTGTCGATGATGGTATTTTCAGCCAGTTGATTACTTTCTTCCATATAGTGATCGATTTCATGCATTCGGTAATGAGATGATCTGTTGATTCTTCAGCTAGACCGCACCTAGAGCATAGATTATTTTGTAGTTCCACTCCTCTTCTTCTCAATTCCATTTTAACTGGGATCCTCCCTAGCGCCATCCTCCAAGTAAAGTAGTTTACTTTTGCAGGTAGCCATGTAATCCAATGTTTCCATCTATCTTCATGTTCGTCCGCCGCCTGTTTGTTTATTTGTTCCTTTACCGCTGCCACTGAAAACTCTTCCCAATTATCGCTTAACCATCCCCAGCGGTCTTTTCCTGGTAGAAATTTTGTTTTGTTTAACTCGCTTAGCATGCCCGACCATTGTAACCATTCAGCGTCACTGTTTGGAACTCTCGTCCAGCCTATATCCCATTGTACTTCGTTTGGTAATTTTACAGCAAGGTCCGCCACATGAGCTTGTTTCTTCTTAGCAATCTTAAATAAATCAGGAAATCGATCTTTGAACGGCATCGTACCTGTCCAATTATCCATCCAGAATTTTACCGTTGTTCCGTCTCCCACTTTCGGCACCAATCTTTCTTCCACTTTGATCCCTCTACTATCCAATACTTTAAATGAAGATACAATATCTTTCCACGTGCCCGGGACTCCTTTCTTTACTGGAATATGGTTGTGACTCCTATTGCTTGCATGAATCGCCATAATGACCTTCGCCCAGAATGCTTCCGGATTTCTCTTTAGTTTCCAGCTCCATTTTGCCAATAACGCTAAGTTAGCGCTTTCCAAATCTCCTATTCCAAAACCTCCATATTTTTTTGCTCTTACTATTTTATTCCATGCTATCCACCGGATTTTGTTTTTCCCATCCTTTCTTCCCCATAAAAAGTCTCTACGGATTGCTTCTAACGATTGTATTACCTTTTTTGGTGCTAAATACATCGACAAATAATAGTTCGGTAATGCTCCCATCACTGCTTTTGCTAAAATCATTCTTCCGGCAAACGACAAGCTTTTGGCCTTCCATGCCGAAAGTTTATTGTTCAGATCGTCCACTATAGGTTTCCAGAATTTGACTCTCTTCATGTTTGCACCTATTGTTAAGCCAAGGAAGCGAAATGGCATATCTCCTTTCCTGCATTTTAAGTTATTGGCCATGCATTCTATTTCCTCATCACCAACCCCCACTCCATATAAGTTTGACTTATTTAGGTTCACTTTTAAGCCTGAGCATAAATAAAAACATCTGAGGATCCTGTTCAGATTTTTTATATTTGCCTCGGACCACACTCCCATGAATATTACGTCGTCCGCGTAACATAGGTGGGATACGCACGGTCCTCCATTTGGGAGTTTTACCCCCTCAAAAACTCCTCGTTTTCCTGCTTTCGTCATGATAACATCCAGTGCTTCCATGGCTAGGATGAATAAGAAAGGTGATAAAGGATCACCTTGTCTTAGTCCTCTTTGTAATTTAAATTGTGACGTAGGAGATCCATTCACGAGAACCGAGGCCCAGCTTGATTTCAGGCATGCTCCAGTCCATTTCCTCCACAGCTTTGGAAACTTCATTGCTTTTAAATTCGCCAATAGGAACTTCCAGTTTATTGAATCATATGCTTTCTCGAAATCTACTTTAAAGACAAATATTTTTTGGTTGCTCTTTTTTGCCCAAGATAAGACTTCACTCGTGATTAGGGGTCCATCGAATATAGACCTACCTTCCACGAAGGCTGTTTGTACCGGAGCGACTACAGAGCTTATCACCTTTTTAATTCGTATCGCGAGTATTTTTGCTATGACCTTATATAGTGCCCCAATTAGAGATATAGGTCGATATTCACTTACCTTTTTGGGATCCTTCAATTTTGGAATCAGTGCTATGAATGAGGGGTTACATCCTTTCTCGATGTGGCCTCTCCTATGAAATTCCTTTAGTGCTCCTACGAAATGATTCTCCAGTTGAGGCCAGAAATTCTTGATGAACTTGAACGTGAATCCATCCGGTCCTGGAGCTTTATCACTACCACAAGCCCATACCGCCTCCTTTATTTCCTTTCCGGAGAACTCCGCAACAAGGAAGTTTGCCTGATCTCTTGATATATGTGAGAAACCTCTGCCATCAAATGACGGTCTCCTATGGAGAGGTTCCTTAAAGCGTGACATGAAGCTATCGAGTATGTGTTTCTTGATTTTCTTTGGGTCAGCTTCCATGTTTCCATCAATTTTTAAGGTGTTTATTCTATTTTTTGCCTTCCTACAATTTATTACACCATGAAAGAATTTTGAGTTTTCATCCCCCAACTTTGCCCATCTCAGCTTTGCTTTTTGTTTCAGATCCTCCAGCCTCCTTTCTTCATACTTCTTTATTTTCCATTTACTTTGGACTCTCATTTCCTTTTCTGAACTTGTAAGCCTTCGACTTTCTGCCATCTTTTCAATGTCTTCCACCACTTTTCTCTCCTTAGTTATCTCCTTTTCTTCTTTTATTTTGCTTTCTCTCCTCCACTCTTTTACTTCTAATTTGATTTTCTTAAATATATTCGCCATATCCTTTAGAGAGTTAGCCCCATTTCCGTATTCTCCCAGTGCCTTGCATACTGCTTCTTCAATGCCGTTTAGTTTTAACCAACTGTTATAAAACCTAAAAGGAATTGGTCCAAAGTCCGGTGAAGAGCACATCAACATAAGAGGACAATGGTCAGACAAGTTCCTTGCTAAGGCTTCGAATCTCGCTGTAGGCCATTTATTCATAAATTCATTGCATACTAGAATCCTGTCGATTTTACTTAGGCTGGATCCGTCGTCCGACATATATGTAAACTTATGTCCTCCCATCTGATATTCTAGCAATCCAGATTCTGCAATAAAAGTATTGAAGAGCATCGCGCTGTGACTGTCAAATCTTGATGCCATCCTATCCCCTTCTTCTCTTACCTCATTAAAATCTCCGACCATTATCCAGTACCCTTCACTTTGTTCTTTTAGTCTTTTCAGTTCCCCCCATACATTCCTTCTTCGCATTACATCGCAAGGAGCGTAAATATTTACAATGTTCATAAAAATGTCAGTACCTGCTAATCGACCAGAGACAACTAAGAAGGCTTCATTTTTTAATACACTTGATTTCGAGAAGATCCCTGGATCCCATACCGACGCCAAACCCCCCGATCTTCCCATCGCGTCTACTGCTTCCCATTCCATCTCCACTTGGCCCCAGTATCTTCCAATTGTTACAACATCTACACCCGAGACCTGAGTCTCTTGTATACACAAAAAAGAAGATTTATACTCTTTTACCAGACTGCTAATCCATGTTGGCTTCCCTACTCCCCCAATGCCTCTGATGTTTATCGACAAAAAGTTCATGTTTGACCGTTCAACTCCAATTCCTCTTCAACAATCCTGGTAAGTTCTGTTCTAAATCTGGAAACCCTAACACCAATTTTCTTACCCACTTCCAGTGTTGCCTCTGTTTCCTCCAGACATTCCCCATCTGGTTCTTCATTTAAATCGAACGTCCTGTCAATCGGATCTAGTAAATCGTCGTTTGTTGTCTGCACCAGGCCTACCGGATCCTCATCTGACCTTATCCTTTTATGTGATGCGGAGTAAGTATTTATAAAGTCACATTTTGACGCCCTCTTTTTTCTTTTCCTAGTAGCCTTCTTTTTACTGCTGGCCCAAATAAGTTCCTTCAAATTGAAAGGGTCATCATCTGGCCCAATATTTTTGTCTGTCATACTTTTTCCTTCCTGATTTGGGCTTTTATCAAGCCCTGAGTTTTTTTCTCCCACTGGCCCACTATCTGATACCCCACCTTCATTCACATTACTAGCCGCAAATTTTAATATACCATTGGTCCCACCGAAGACGTCATTGTTATTGTGATCTGTGATGTTCCTCGGATATCCAGCTCCTGTCGACTCTTCGGTTCTCATGCAATCAGCGAAGACTTCTCTCCAGTTCCCTCCGAAATTTGTGCCTTCATTAAATGGTTCTCCTCCATCCTCCGACTTTTCAGATTCCAGCTCCGACGTGTCTTCCGGTGCATCATTCTCCTTTTCCGGTGTATTTTGATTATTTCCGATCTCCGGTGTATCTTGTACATCTTCATTCTCATTCATCGGAGTATTCTCCTCATCCTCGTCCACTATGGTATTCTCGCCTACGTTATCAATGCTCCTGATTTCATTATCACCTTCTTCCCCCTCTTCATCAGGGAGATTTACAAACACAGTCTTGTCTTTTACGAATCTTGGTGACCAACTACCAAGTACCTCTGTTATCCAGCACTTGAATACCATTTCTTTATACTCAACTTCCAGCTCTGTATTAATTGTTTGACCATTATTTACGATGATACCAATCTGGGCCATAGATAAATCCCCGTCTTTGCTGCTTATGTCTCCTATTTCCACCACCCTCCCGATCTTTCCTGCTATGGCATTGATATTGTTCTTAGTTCTTAGGCTGACCGGGACCCCAAAAATACATACCCATGCAATTCTCTGATACTGGTTTACTTCTTCTTTCCATACTCTCCCTCTACTGAAGAACTCTCCCCATTGATTATTGTAACTTGTTAAAAACTCTGTTGTTACCATCTGAGAACCAAATGTAACAAGTATACTGAGCCCCCCAAGGTATCTTATTTCCATCGAGTGTGAGAATAGGTTGCTTAATATCTCTTTTGCTTTGCATAGGTTTCTTATTGACGTGGCTTCCATGTAAACTGTCCTCTTGCTCCAATCCATCATGTCTTCTGCCACTGATTCCGACAAAGTTATCACCTCTCTCTTGTTTGTACTTTTCTCTCCAGTCACTGCTTCAGCATACGAACATTTTCTTCCATCTTTATTCCATATCTTTTGGATCTTTGGTATATTCATTTGGTACTCTCTGTCAGCCGTTTCTCCTTTTTCCACATACCTTTCTCCCCATTTTACTGGTCTTTCCTGCCTCCCTCCGTTGTTTCCTCCATTCACCTTTTCTTCATCTCTCTTGAATTTAGACACATTCGCCTTGACTCTCTGTCCACCGAACCATATGTTATTTAAAGCCTGAACCAGTTTGTTTATATCCCTGATCTTTTTAAATCTTGCAAACGCAAATCTTTTCCCTTTAAGATCCTTTTTCCGGGGAAAATACACATCTGACAAGTATCCACACCTTCTTATTTCCAACCATATTTCTTTGTCAGGCACCTCTTCTGGTAAGTTTGTTAAGAATATAGTTGTACTCGTCTCTTCAACTTCTTTTTCTTTACCTTTTTTCCTTCTAACCATTTCCCACTCCTCTTCATCCGCTATTACGTCTCTTTCTTCCGGCGTCTTATCTTTGGGCTTCCAATGGTAATGGCCTTGGCCTCCCCTCAAACTTCTCCCCATGTTTGCATACATCAACCTGATCGGGATCTATCCCAATAGCTTATGAATCCAGCCAACCGAATAGCGCAACAACTCTGCTAACAAACTCGTTATGATCGGAGAAATGGAGGTTCTCCAATCAATCACCGGCTGTTATACAAAGCCTGGGCTAGACGGATATGAACTGGACGACGGGAGGGAGAAGAAGACGATCCGGAACCGAACTAGCGCGAACAACTCTGCTAACAAAACTCGTTATGATCAGGAGGAAGATGAGGAACCTCCGATCAATCACCGGCTGTTATGCAGTGCCTGGGCTCGAACGGCCGGAAAGACTCTTCAGTTTCTCGAGAGCAACTTTTGATGCACTATATTACAAAATTAATGTAGTGAATTATCTAAGTGAAATAAGTTTTTCTAAATTAATAATTTAAATTATATATTATAAGTCACATATTTAAAAAACAAGTGGATAAATGGATAATGAGGTTAATAAACAATCTTACAGACCGATGTTTCCACAACTATGACCGAACTAGATTCAAAAGAACAAAATATACATAATTTTTCGCTAATCCCTCGATAAAAATTCAATTGCTAGTTCATCGATAAAACTGTAATAGTAGCTTTCGCTATAATTCGTCGGCAATTCATTGATGATAATCTTGTAGGTGGTCCCACAGTAATATCTATTGGAATTCACATTATTCAGCGTGTATGCCCAGTACGGCAGTACCTAACAGGTACCGGCCGGATTAGGCTGAGGACAAGTTTTACAATTGGATATGTGACTCGAGTTACCAACATTTGTCAACCGTTTTATTAACATCCTTAGTTAGCTCTTAGTGGGTCACATGCTCGCCAAATCCATGCCCAACCACATTAGCTATCTTATACCACACGTCCACACCTATATATGAACGGGATTCAAAAGAAAAAAAAATACATACTCATGTCAAACTTAAAATTAACTCTTAAAGGGAGTAGTTTGTTTGTTCGAGAAAAGGTAGCATAGCACTATTGCGATGATGTATTAGTTTATAATCACTGGCATGTAAAGAGTGTACCATTATGGGGTAACATGTTTGCTCGAGAAAATATATGAATGCCATTGTCGGTGATACACTAAACACATTAAAGGGAAAGCATATCGGAACAACTCTACATCATTGCCATATATACAAGTTTTTTTAACGACTAATCATCTGGATTTCTAGCTTACTCCAAAATGCCAAGATATGCTATTTAAACCCCTCACCCCAAGTTCAAATCCCTCCCAGAGGTGCTCTCCCATATTTAAATAATTTGTACTTAGATATTGTAAATCGAACCTGAGATCTCCAAAAAGAAGACCATTTAGTGAAAGACCCCCTGAACTAGGCTAAACCATATTGGCATAGCACTTAGTGTTATCACAATCACTATGAACTCCTCTTTGGGCATGAGGTATATCATGATGAGTCTTAACGATATTTTTTTTTTCTATCAGATATTAGAAAAAAAACCTACAAACATATTTGAATTTTCGAACATAAACAAGACTTTTGTTACCACATATAGCAGCTGGAGCTCACTTTATTTTAGACGCATTTTTTAAAAATTAATGTGATACTGGATATCCGAAAGTTTTATTGTTTTATGTAAAAAGGGAAATTATTTGATGATGAACTATATATGTCATGATCAGAGTAGTATGATATAGTGGTCTAACGATATGGTGTTTATCACTCCTAAAAGTAGCATGAGTTCAATATTTAGGTGCAAAATATTATTTTTCAAAAAGAAAAAATCTGATGATACTCGGCCTTAATTCCCATTAAACATCAAGGTTTCAGGCTTTTTTTTATCGTTTATTCTCCCTTAAATACAAAATCTTTTGGGACGTTTTCCCAAATCAATATTTTAAGTTTGATCACGTTATCGTCCCGTCTTCAGACTATATATATAAAGGCCACTTCCCTTCAAAAAGAACACATGAAACCCTAAGAATCATTGTTTTCTCCCCCTGAACTCTACACCCAAATATATATGTTCCATATTTATATCTAAAATATTTATAGCTAGCTCTCTTGTTTTTGTTCATGTGTGTCCCTCGTATGAACTACCACATAATAGTTCAATGAGTACTATTTAGCTAGGACCAATTTCAAAGAGAAGAGAGCTGTCTTCAATCCATTCATGGGTTGTGGTAAGATTTCAATTAGCTGCCGACTCATTCATCCAAATACCGAGTCAAAAGCATGGCACTCGGTAAATGAGTGAATGATGCGGGAGACAAATTGGATCTTAAACTCCTTGCGGTTGGACTGAAGGGAGCTCCCTTCATATTTTCAATTCACTTACCAAATTTTCATTTTGTAATGACTGCTTTATTGAATTAACATACTTGACTTTATATGCAAACAAGACATCATTAATTATATTGTAGATACATATTGCTAAACCATGAGGCATTGTGTTTCACTCTTTTGATTCTTAGATCTACTCATCTGCATGCGTAACGTTTCATCATGCATATATAGATTAACAAATTTGGTCATTTTTTTATTAATGGTCATATATAGAATGTACATTTGTATAAACCTCCTGTGATATTTTAGTTTTTGACATTAACTTTTTAACTTTTCTGGGCAGATTCAAGCTGAAAAGCAATTTGAGAAGTTGTTTCAGTTGTCTGAAAGATTTTAGTACTTAACCTATCAAGTTGAAGACTGATAGCTAGGGGATGAAAATGCTACAAACTTCTGTCAGCATATAAGTGTTAGATTCAGTTTTTTCTGTAGCATTTTGTAACCCTAATCTTTCTAGTTCGTGCAGTTTTCTCCAAATTATTGAGTCCTTGTTCGTCTTGTTTTTTTTAACGACAAAATTTCTTTTTAATTCCTGTCGTCTGAGGGACTTGAATCCAAAACCTCCTCTCCCAAACCCAACCCAGGTGTTCATCTTGTTTGTTTGATGAGTACTTGTATATCACTTTTAATTATAAGAATTTTTTATCATTATTGTTATTATTTTTTGTGATTGTTCAATGGCATTTCAATTATGGATCCTTATATACAGTGAAAATCCAATTTTAGACATAATTGTATCATTATAAATAGGGCTGTAAACGAACCAAACGTTTAGCGAACAATTCGTGAACCGTTCGGCGGGAAGTTCGTTTATGTTCGTTCGATTAGCTTAACGAGCGAACACGAACAAAAAATTTCGTTCGGTTAGCTTAGCGAACGAACACGAACACGGGTCTCGTTCGTTCGACTACGTTCGTGAACGTTCGGTAATATGTTCGTTTGATTATATTAAAAATAATAAATAATAAACATTTTTCTAAACATATTGAAAACTTGAAACCCTATTTTTTTCTAAGTTAGCTAAAATTTGGACATTTTAAGATATTTTTTGAGATAATTATGTCTAAGTTAGTTAAATTTTATTCATCGTCGTTTGGTGGTGTGGTAGACTTCTTGTGTTTTGATTTATCATTTGATAGTTGTATTTAACTACTTATATCCAATATTTAAGGATAACAATGTTTTCATTTTTTTATTTTCAAGTTAAATGTTCGTTTGCGTTCATTTTTATTTGCTTGCGTTCGTTTGTGTTCGAGACCAGTGTTCATGAACTGTTCGTGAACAATTGAATTTCCTTAACGAACGAACACGAACATAAACTTATGTTCGATATGCGTTCGTGAACAGTTCGCAAACATGTTAATTTCTTTAACGAACAGACACTAACATGGCCTTGTTCGTGTTCGTCCGGTTCGTTTACAACCCTAATTATAAACAATAACGTACACATTGAAATTTCTTTAGTTTGCATTCGACGACATGCATAATCATACCGGATGGAAATCATTTGATACCAAGCAGGGGTGCAACATAGTGGGGGCGGCCGACCCCCCGAATTTTTCACTCAGTAGTGAATAATATGTAGTTTTCGTATTGAAATTTTTGGGTATACACGTTTTCGATCCCCCGGTTTTATAGAATTTTTTTGGTATATACGTTTTCGACCCCCATCGAAAATCTCAAGTTTCGCGACTGAATTGCCAAGGAAAGTCACAAGGCATCAAATAATTAAGCATAAGCGAACTAGAAATAATCAAAATTGATTATTAATTAAAAGAACTCAATCAAACCACTTATGGCAAAAATATTTTATATATGACGAAGATATGTCATCCATACAACTTGGCAGCCTATAAATAGAGAGATGATATGCACTTTCAACTTGAAAATTGGATTCTTGGTTTAGAAAGAAAAAGAAAGATCAAATGGTTAGGCAATGTCAAAGTAAATGTTTAGTTAGAAAAATTCCTATGGAGTTGGATCGAGTTTGAACTCCATTTCATAAGCTTACTTGGTTTTAAAAAAATGGTAATTTTGAAACAAATTTTTAAACCGTCATTCTCTTGTCCATAAACATTTAAGTTTTCCTTGGTCACGATAGGTTTTTAAATTCAGGAGTTCTAAGAGACGATTAAAGATATAATGTGTATATGTTTAAAAAAGTTTATTTTAATTCTTTTAGTTCACGTTTATAATTAGTTGTTCAACTATTATATTCCTAGGGATATTGACCACAAATTCTTCAAAAGTCAACTGTCTGTGTATTTTAAATATTTTCATGCCATTGTTATCTTAAACGGGATAACGGGTCATATTATATCATAATTGTGTGATCAATTAAAGATGATATGTATTGGGTTTTATCACAGGTTTCGTCCTATTTTTTGGCTGCCCTTGTTTTTAAGGGTTTATCGGTGTGAATAATGATTACCTTTAAAAAAAATTAAAGATGATATGTGTCTCTTTTAGGTAGAGATAAAAATAATTTAATTAACCAGGTTATATTTTCTATAATGATTCAAATAAGACAAGATAAATATAATAACCCAAATGAGACAAATAAGTTGTTCTTTTATTACATTACATTAATAATAATAATAATTTCTGTAACTGTTCATTATTGATTTCATTTATGCTTGAATTTATCAAATATTTTGCTTTAATTTATCAAATATTTATAAAGAACGGATCATATATGATGAAGTTTGATATTTTTGAGTAAATTCAGTTCTGTCACATATTCTGGTTTTTTTCTTACATTAATTTAATTAGTGTGATTTCAATCTTTATAAAGTTTCGTCACCCACAACCAATACAATCAAAGGTATGAATATGATCACCCCTGATGATTAGCGTAGGTATATTATACTCGTGTGTGTCCTGGGTCGAGGTCCACGGACCGAATGTTTTTTAAAATTATACTAGAGACGCTATTTTAAGTTTTTCAGGGATCACGTGAGAATATATAGATGGAACCCATACTAATAAAAGAATGTTTGGTGTGATTGTTAATCTCTTGTCTTTTATCTAAATACACAAGTTCAATCCTTAACCTAACGTATGCAAATGAATTAAGAGATATTCTTTTGGCTTGCTGTTCTTTTTCTTTGCATCTCGGTTCTTATCTAAACACCCTCCCGATTGATGACCAACCCTAAAACTGTATTTTATAATGTTCTAATACTCTCCCAGACCCGACCGAATCAAACGGTGACCGATCCGGAAATTCTAACACAATGTTGTGAAAAATTTAACACTGGAAAAAGTGGACCCCATTGGATAGTCTGTCACTGCGTGTGTCATATATATTGTTATAAAGTTTATGGCGGAATTTGTGTTGGTCATCTCTCAGCGATAATTATTATATGCATTGCATTGTTTTCAAATGTACGAATACTTGGTACGCATTCATCGTTGAATGCCAACACATACTCCACCTGCCATAGTTATTGTTGGAGTTGGTGGTTTAGAAGTTAGATATGGCAAATGTGAAGTTGAATATGTCATCCAAGCTAATACGTGTTCGTTAATTTGTTGAAACTAATAGTCTTGAAGTTAAATCATATACGGTAACGTATGTCGTTTTTAACATCTCCGAGAATAGTAGGGCGCGGATTCACATACTTTTCAATCTAGCTTTGCATGAAATCTTTTGTTGACAAGTACCTTGAGCAAAACATAATTACACACTAGTAAAGATAATGTTGCGGTAAAATCCATTTAAAGGTGCTGAGTTTATACCGCACCAATTACCCTTAACATTCCTGGGAGGAACAGGTTTCCATTATAAGCATTTGATACCACTAATTAAGTTATAAGGCTTTTTGCCCACAAAGTGATCTCGTTACCAAGTGACTTAGACTATATGGAGTCGGTGGGCATGAAGAGGGACATTAAGTGCCATGTGACAGCCACGTCAGTAAGGGGGTGATAAGAAAAGCACAGGATGGTGTTGGGTGTGGAAAGGGTCTCACCTTTTTTGTTAGTGTTAAAAAAACCATACCCAACACAAACCTCCTACCACAAACCACCAATCAACTCACGTCACATCACCGACAAAATTACCCCATGCCGGTGAAGAACCCCACGCCATTGCCACCACGCCACCCCATAGGATGGTATTCCTGTCATGGAGGAGACACCACACCACTTTTTCATACCCACTCCATGTGAACTTAGTGTCACAAAACGCAATGAATTGCCTTATTACGAGAAAAGTAAATATCCTTTGGTATCAAAAGAAAAACCATTTTAACTATTTGTTTTAAAACGATTTTAAACTAAAATAGATAGATGAAATAGAGAATCAGTTAGGTAAAATTATTAAACCCAAAAAGAGTTTAGGAAAAAGAATTCAATCATTTAGAAAAACGTATAAAATAGTATATAGCAAATAGTGCATTAGAAAATTTAAGATGGGGGCCTAGAAGCTCATAAACTTGTTCTTAGATTTTCTCCATATTACTTTTTGCCTAAAAAATGCAAACACAAAACCGTAAGTACTTAAAGAGATTGATTTCTTTCCACCTTTGAAGTGACGGGGGTGACAAGTCAAATGTGTAATGCCCCATCTGTTTTTCACTCTCTTGACTCTAAATATTTTATTAAAGTTTTAAAATAATTACATTCTTTAGATCAGATCAAATAAATATATATCAACCTTTTCAAGAAAAGTTATATGAAATTTGCAAACAACAAAGGTTATAAATCAATTTAGTTGTTTCTTTCGTGTGTGGTTCAATTATTATACGTCGTCTATTTTTTTTTATACATTTAACAAGGTCGTTGCAACACAGAGGTTCTAAATCAGCTTATTTATTTTTCTATGTTTTATGTTTCGGTCTAATTTCTTTGCATTAACACAACGCAACTTCAGTTTTGATGGTCGCTGGCGGTGGTGTAACATTGATACTATTTTGCATGGTTTTACGCCCCGCTACAACGCAAGAGGTGGCTTAATACTATTTAATTACATCTATCAAATACATCATATTCTTTTTAGAGTTAATTACTGTTTTCGTCCATTTGGTTTGTCAAAATCACTATTTCAGTTCATTAGTTTAAAAATTGCGATTTCAGTCCCTGTGGTTTCACTTTCGTAACCATTTCAGTTCACGTGGTTTCACTTTCATAACCATTTTAATCCATTTATTCTGTTAAGTACAGGGACTGAAATGGTTACGAGGTGGACTGAAATGGTTACGAAAGTGAAACCATAGGGACTAAAATCGTAATTTTTAAACTAATGGACTGAAATAGTGACTTTTGACAAACCACAGGGACGAAAACAGTAATTAACTCTTTTTTTATATATTAACTTACTAGGTTATAACCCCGTGTGTTACACGGGTTAAATAAATAAATTTTATAAACTAAATAATAAAACAATATATCTTTAAAAACCTCCTTTATTACGGGTTGAATAAATATAATTTTATGTATTAAATAATAAAAAGTTATATCTATAAGAACCATATTGTACGGGTTGAATAAATGTAATTTTATATACCAAATAAAAAAGTTATATCTTTAAAACCACGTGTTTATATGGGTTGAATAAATGTAATATTTTTTACTAAATAATAAAATAATACATCTTAAAAAACCCATTTATTACACGGGTTGAATAAATGTGATTTTATATACCAAATGATAAAAAAATTACATCTTTAAAAATATGCGTATTACACGGTTTGAATAAATGTAATTTTCTGTACTAAATAATAAAAAAAAATATATGTCCTTAAAAAACCCCGTGTATTGTACGAATTGAATAAATCTAACTTTATATATCAAATAATAAAAAGTTATATCTTAAAACACCTCATATATTACATGAGTCGAGTAAATGTAATTTTGTATAGTGAAAATGAAAATATTTAATATATTAATACAAAGTTTGGTTTTCGTGATAAAAATAGATTATTCTGTTGTTGCAAAATTTGTTAACGAAGTCTCAATAAATATAACCCTTTATTTAAAACTCCGTAAATATATAAATGATAAATAATATTAGTTAATTTTATTTCAAGTTTCGTAAAATCTATTTGATACCAAACTAAACAGAACGTTCAAATATATAGTTAAGATCAAATTAGATAACTAAGTTTGAATTTGAAGTAAATAGATAAATATAAAAGTAATAATTAATTGGGTTAATTACTGTTTTCGTCCATGTGGTTTGTCAAAAATAACTATTTCAGCTCATTAGTTAAAAAATTACGATTTCAGTCCCTGTGGTTTCATTTTCGTAACCATTTTTGTCTCTATGGTTTCAATTTCATAACAATTTCAATCCATTATTCTATTAATTACAAGGACTGAAATGGTTACAATGTGGACTGAAATAGTTACGAAAGTGAAACCATAGGGACTGAAATCGCAATTTTTAAACTAATTGACTGAATAGTGATTTTTGACAAATCACAGGGACGAAAATAGTAATTAACTCTAATTAATTCAAATAAATAATATTAAAAATGAGAAGGAGATTAAACTAAATAATAATTATATATAAGTTATTAAACTAAATAATAGTTAATAGAAAGATTATCTATAATTAATTAGAAGAGATCAAACTAAAATAATAATTATCTATAAGAGATGGCCTAATATGATGACAAGTGTCTCTAAAGTAGTTTCTTTTATTATATAGTACTAGATTAGAACCCCGTGTATTACACGGACTGAGTAAATGTAAATTTATATATTAAATAATAAAATAATATGTCTTTAAAAAACTTTGTTTATTTCACGGATTGAATACATATAATTTTATATACTAAAAAATAAAAAGTTATATATTTAAAAACCTCGTGTATTGTTGTACAGGTTGAATAAATATAATTTTATACACCAAATAATGAAAAAAATACTAAATAATAAATTATTTATATATTTAAAAAACCTCGTGTATTGTATGGGTTGAATAATCTAATTTTATATATCAAATAATAAAAAAATATATTTTTAAAAACCTCATGTATTACAGGGGTTGGATAAATGTAATTTTGTATAGTAATTTATAAAAAAAGTTATATCTATAAAAAACCTCGTGTATTACACGGGTTGAATTTATATATCAAATAATAAAAAAGTTATATTTTTAAATACCTCATGTATTACACGGGTTGGATAAATATAATTTTACACGGGTTGGATAAATGTAGTTTTGTATAGTAAATAATAAAATAAATTATATCTTTAAAAAACCTCGTGTATTACACGGGTTAAATAAATATAATTTTATATAGTAAATAACAAAAAGTTTTATCTTTAAAAAACCACGTGTAATACACGAGTTGAGTTCTGCTTAACTTTAGATTTTGATTTCCTGCATTTTCTCTCCTATTAAATAATAATAATTTTTCTCTCCTTAAAATTACATCTTAAGTCAAATTCTTTTTTTTATAAAACATATTTAAAAAATATATAATATTTTATTTAAAATAAACATATTTAAAACATATATATATATATATATATCTTAAATAATAATATAATATAACATGACTCTTTTTATTATCAATATTTTTAATAAGTATATATATTAAATGGATATCTCATCGTATATCTCTTAAATAATTATTTAATTTTAATAGGCTAAAAACTAGATCGTATATCTCTTAAATAATTATTTAATTTTAATAGGCTAAAAAATAGATGGCTCCAATGACATTATATATTAAATGGATATCTCATCGTATATCTCTTAAATAATTATTTAATTTTAATAGGCTTAAAAATAGATCGTATATCTCTTAAGGGTATACGGTGTGGACATCGGCAAAGAGTGGCAAACTAGTTTACCACTCGGCAAACACCGCCGCCAACACTAGTTTACCATTCGGTGAGGGGAGGAAGGAGAGAGAGAGAGGGTATTGTGGGTGGGGTTCATTCCTATCTCAACCAATCACACCTTTTTTCCTTTTTTTTAAAAAAAAACATAGTTTACCACTTCACCAAGTGTTTAAACCATTGCCAACACTTTTCACCAAAGTTTAAACACTTTTGACTGATTGACATGGCGCGCCCTGATTGGTCGGTTTTTTGGTTTGCCACTCCAAAGTGTTTAACCACTCTCTACACCCTAAATAATTATTTAATTTTAATAGGCTAAAAAATAGATGGCTCCAATTAATGACATGTGTCCTATAAATGGTTTCTTTTATTATATAGTAAGTATAGATAGATTTAACATGATTCGTTATTAAAAATGGGGATAATTTGCTTCATCAAATTATTCATTCCTTCAACCTATTATCAAAAGTTGCTCTTTTTTTTCAATTGTAATAAGCTAAATGTAAATTATGTATTTGATATCTTCGAAATATAAATTTATGTTGGTAAATATATTTTTTTTAAATTATAATATATATCCTTAATTAAAGTTCAAATCTATTTTTCTTTTCACATCCATCAAACTTTTCCAAGATCCATTTGTCTTTTCTTTGGTTTGATTTGATTACTCGAGTGTGCTTCTGTTTTCCATTATATTCTGCCATTTTTGAACTGTAAATTGTTTTTGTCTCTAAAGTAGAAAACTTTGTAGCAATTATTTAATTTGCAGGTTTCTTAAAATAATTTTAACTACGCATGTTTAATGGTACAAATATAAGAGTAATAGGGAGAAAAATGTATCATATGAACTTTTACAGAACTTTCTCAGAATTTGTGTAAATAATTGTGTCACTGCATTCATCGATTATAGTGGGGTTTTTTTACTTGATTTACGGTGACATGATTGTATCTTCTTTCTTTGCACGTTTGATGAATCAAACATATGTTTTTTTTTAAACAACGTTAACATTTTATTGCCGTAAAGAGAGGCCAGCTAGACACTGGATGTCCTGAAATACAGTAAAAAGAAAGGGTCTGGTTATCCACACATCCCCTAAATTTATCCACACATCCCCTAACCCTATACACCCCTCATTGCCCTATACGCCTGAAAATGGACCCACCTGATAAGCCCCTCATTGCCCTATACGTTTACTTTTTGGTTACTTTTTCACACATCCTATTAATTGTCAATGATTGGGTGTCAGCCAATGATTGCCCAATCATTGGCTCTTTTGTGTGGAATAAAATTGGGGGGGATGTGTAGGTTTTCATTAGGATGAAATATTATTTAAAAAAAACTTTATATATATTTTTTTAAATTGTTGTTAAAATAAAAAAAATATAAACATTTATATTTATTATTATTTATTGTTATAAAAGGAAGGTATATAAATGTCATTTTTTATTTAATATATTTAGAAAAATGGCAACATTTTTATTAGTTAATTATTATTATAAAACGTCAATATTTTTTATAATTAATATTATAAAACTTCTACATTTTTTATCAAGTGTTAGTATAAAACGTCAACTTTTTTTAAATTAGTATTATAAAACTTCTACATTTTTTATCAACTCTTAGTATAAAACGTCACCATTTTTTTTTAATTAGTATTATAAAACTTCTACATTTTTTTATCAAGTGTTATTATAAAACGTCACCATTTTTTTTAATTAGTATTATAAAACTTCTACATTTTTTTTATCAAGTGTTATTATAAAACGTCACCAATTTTTTTAATTAGTATTATAAAACTTCTACATTTTTTTATCAAGTGTTATTATAAAACGTAAAATTTTCTATAATCCAAAACGCAAATGTAAGTGAACATTGTTTGATAAAATAACACAAAACACAACACTTTCATACAAAATTTAATACAATACATAGCCGAAACCCTAAATCGCTAACTATTACATATTATTACTTAGATTCACACGAACCCGTTGTGTATCTGAATCAGGTTCTCAAACAAACCGTGAAATCGAACAGTTTCTTCGTACAACTGTGGCTAATGGAAATGCATGAAAATATGATGAAGAAATTGATTCTCGATTTGATGAACCTGTTCTTATGACAAACCCCTCATCAATTGAGATTTTAAATACAAGGCAATGTAGTGAGTTGGGAATAGAATCGGTTATTTCATCGCGCGTCTGAACCGACTTTTAAACCGGACGGAATCTACGAAGAAACTGTTCGATTTCACGGTTTGTTTGAGAACCTGATTCAGATACACAACGGTCTCTTTGCTTCGTCCACTAGAACTATTTGTGTATGCATTCTTTTGGTTGTTAACTACCAAAAGAATGCATACACAAATAGTTCTAGTGGACGAAGCAAAGAGACCGTTGTGTATCTGAATCAGGTTCTCAAACAAACCGTGAAATCGAACAGCTTCTTCGTAGATTCCGTCCGGTTTAAAAGCCGGTTCAGACGCGTAATGGTATATGGTGGTCACGGAACTACAAGGCGTCGGTAGATGCCGGTGACGGAACTGCCGCGCGTCGGTAGATGCTATCAAGACTACACCGGGTGACTTGGCTATTGATGTTGGATGATGCATCCCCCACCGCCAAGCACCTCACCCTAGACCGACGTCCCGGCGCATGAATCTGAAATATGAACGCAGTGCACTTCTCCATAAAAATTACGTTTCCACCACCGTCAAAACACCGACTTTCGATATCCTGTTAAAAAACATAGAATTATAGTGTTAGACTCGATATTAGAAATTATATTGTAAAATATAATAAACAAACAACACCACCATCACCACCAACACCACCACCACCACCACAGCCGACCACCCACCACCACCATAGCCGACCACCCACTACCACCATAGCCGACCACCCACTACCACCACAACCGACCACCCACCACCATAGCCGACCACCCACAACCTAACCACCACCAAAACCACCATCCCAGCTACCACAACACACCACCACCACCACAACCTACCACCCTCAACCACCACAGCCTACCACCCACAACACAACACCACCGTCAACCACCACAACCTACCACCCTCAACCACCACAACCCACCACCTCAACCACCACATCCCACCACCTCACCACAAACACCACAGCCTACCACCCACAACACCACAACAGCCACCACTGACTACACAACACCACCACCACCACCACTGTCAACCACCACCTAACCACCCAAAACCACCACATCCCACCACCCACAAAACAACACAACCGTCAACCACAAAAACCCACCAAAATCAGAGAAAAAATGAAAATTAAACATAAAAATACAGAATACGAACAAACCTTAAATACTCCGAGCGTATGGAGCGATACGAGAGCAATAACAATACGAGAGACAAAGAATCTGTGCGTGTGTGTGTACTTCCGGATCTTCATCGTGTGGTCCAACGTTGGTCTCGTGTGGTCCAAGAACTTTTTGGGGATCTAGTAAGCATGAGCCTTAAAAGAAAGTATTAGTTAAAGAAAGGGTAACCGGTTACTTTTTCTGAAAAGGTGTCAGTGTATACGACCGTATAGGTCAATGTGAGGCATATACACCACCTAACTTTTTTTATACGGACCTCATAGCACTATGTGAGGCATATGTATTTACTTTTTCTGAAAAAGTGGTTGGATTTTGTACTTTATACGCATCTCATTGTGCTATGAGTGGCGTATTGATTCTTTTTTTTTCTAATATTACGTACAAGAAAGTGTAATCCATATCCATTCTAATATTACCTTCTTGCAAACGCGTGACCCTCGAGAAATACCGCAGGCTCATGGTTATGATCCTTTTGCTTCACCACTAAGCTCCAATTGCCACTACTTGCGTCTAGTTTCCCTATCATTTTAAAAGGACACCCAATCTTCTTGCTACCAGAACGCCGAACTGTTGCTTTACTTTTGCATGTGCCTCCACGGTCGCATTGCAACCATATCTTCACTGTCCTTGCTGACGAATCTTCGCCTTTTGTTACCGTTCGTTGGGTCACAATGACGTAACCTTTCGCAATTTCTGTTTTGTAAGCCCAATTCTTTAACTCGTGAAGTGTCGCAAATACCTGAAACAACGGTAATTTAAAAGTATGTTTAAAACTATATTTGTTTAAAATCTAATAAACCTTATACATAACGAATAACACGTAAACAAAATCCACTTTTTCTAAATTCTAATAGGCACCCTTCTAATAAACCTATACATAACGAATAACACGTATACAAAATCAAAATTGTCTAAAATTTAATAAACATTATACATAACGAATAACACGTAAGTGACGGTAATGTTATACCTTTCCTTGCTTTTTCGGGTCATTAGCACCATCGTCCTTTTCACCACCATCGTCCCCGCCACCACCATCGTCCCAGGCACCACCATCGTCCCAACCACCACCATCTTCCTCGTCTTGATCACTTTCCTCGAAGTGTGTAACACCTTTCTCGATTTCGTTCTCGTCTTCCTCGATGTCAAAAGCACCTTCCTCGGACTTTTTCAGCTTGCGTTGTTTTTCCTGATGGGAATGGTAAGTCCCGTATGCATGTTTTTCCTGTTGCGGATAGCTTTGAGCCACGTAAGATGGTCCCGCCTCCTCTACGACCTGAAACAACTTAATGGTTATACTAAAATAACCAAAACGACAATATGAATTTTTTACCTGGTTCAAATCAGGCACCACGGACCGCACACTCCCTTCCTGATGCGAATGGTAAGTTCCGGCGTGTTGCGGACGCACGGAAACCACCTCCTCCTCACCCTCCTCCTCACCTCGATCAACGCCGGGTAACCAAACGCTTTCGGAGACATATGACTCATTCGAAATTTCACCAAAAAAATATCCAAAGTCCCAATTTGACATCGTGATTCGAATCTAATTTAACCAGACCGTTTATTTGAAAATTTTTATCATTTTCATCACTTTTTTGGGATTTTTGAACATTTGTATTACATAAATCCCGTAAGCTTGGGGTAAAAGGAAAAAATTCGAAACAATACGCAGCGTATAGGGCCATGAGCGCGTCTATGCGGATCACCTTTTCAGCCTTTTCAGTCTGAACTCAGCTGTCTTGTCAGCAATATACCTTAAATTCAGAGATTATAGTACCAATGAGCAGTGTATAATGCAATGAGAGGCGTATAGGGTTTAATGCTCCAACTACCACCTTTCTAATACAGCGCTCATAGGGCAATGAGGGTCGTATAACTTTACTTTTTCTGACATAATTAATGCACTCAAACCCTATACAACCCTCATTGCCTTATACGGGGCTGCTGGGGGGGGTGTCATTACTTTTGGGGGATGTACCAATACCCTCACCCAAAAGAAAACATTACATAATCAAATCAAACTCCCTCACCCAAAAGAAAACATTACATAATCAAATCAAACTTCAATATCACGAGTACTCTCCCAAAATATACAAATCTTACCATATCTTTCTAACCATTTGTTGATAGACTAACAAGCAGAAATTAAAAATCTTAAAGATGATGCATAATAATGAATCATTTGGTCAAGAACACAGCAAAGTAGTTGGTGTATGATATATTGTACAACATGTGAGATGCTTCCTAGTTTAGACCAACTGAATATTGACTACACCCCTTATGTGGTGTAAGGTTTTATTGTACAACTATATAGAACCGTGATGTGTAGGTTCTACCCTTTAGCGATGACTGCAAAGCAACGAAATGGACAACGATTGTGATACCAGTTGGGTCTAATTGAATTAAACGAAACAAATGTTCGTTTTTTTTAACTTGAAAACGACGATGATATGTATATTGTGGTGTTGGATATGGTCTTCGGTCATTTGGATAGCGATATGTAACCCAAAAGTCTATTACCTACTATTCCATGTAACCATCCTTATGCTCACACTAGCTTAACGTGCTAGCTTCTTTTTTTTTGGGAACGGTGAATTTTGTTGGTATCAGAATCGTCGGACACCCAGGACCATTCGGAACGGACCGGGTTGTTATTATATTCACAATCACAATCAATCATATAACAACGATCGCAGAACTTCATTGTAACAATAATGAACGAACAGTAATACGAATGATTTGAATGGAAAAAACTTACTGATCGAAAAACAAACAGAAATACTTGCAGCACTCGATAATAACATAAACTGACTTCGAATACCTTCAACAAATGTCTGTTACAACGCTACGAAATAGAACAATGATGCAGGGTTCTTATAGGTGTGAAACGGTGCCTCTATACGGTCGCGTCTTTTCCTTAAACGGTGTATCCTGAATAACCGTTGCAGCAGTTACAACAAAGAGACACACCGTTTCACCTTTGGGCTTTATAAACCCTTGACCCGTATCATATTTCTATCGGACTGGACTATAAACAAACTGACACGGACATTGTTCTTTGACCCATACTGGACTAAAAATAACCTGGACAAACATGGCCTACGGCCCAACCGAAATAAACTAAACATAATAATAAAGTCTGACCCATTAACTAAAATAAACATAACGTAAACGCGGCCCATCAAGAAATACGTGCTTAACTTTCGATCTTCATTCTCCCCCTTAAGCACGAATCTTCTTGACCCGCAACAATCTTCACGCATCTTCGTCATCGGTGACCACGAATGTGATCACCAAGTCCGCATCATCCTCGGTCTTGACCTCCTTGACTTGAGCATTCTTCTTTCCATCTTTCTCTTTTGCTTTTGCATTCTTATCGCCCTTTTCCTTCATATATTCGAAGTACCATTCAAACAACTCGATATAGTGAACATACGAAACCTTCATCTCGAAGCCATCAACCTTCTCGTACCCATACTCGAGTGCAACTTCAGCCCACGAATCATCTTCTAATACCTTTTTAATTCCACCCTTGAGATTCACAATACGGTACAAAAGTAGCAAATTCACATCTCTTCCGTCTAGCAATTTCGGTGGCATCTCTCTTGACTTAACAATACCAAGAAAACTTGGTAAAAACCATATCAAAACATCATCAAAGTTGGCATCATAAAACTTGTCATAACCCGCCAATTCTTCGTGCATTAAGAGCAAATCCAACGGCTCTAAACAACTATCCATAATCAAGCCGTTCTCGATCACGTCATCTTCATCTTGGGAAAGGACCACCGCCCTTTCACGTAACTCTTGCCTAGATTGAAGAGGGTTATCTTTCATCCCCTCGTAGTAGATCATAAAGCAAACTTTATGCTTTTTTGAAAACACAACTTCATCCTTTTTTGTTCCCGATGTTCCTTCGCCGTTCGCCTTCTTTCTTTCTTCACGTTCCTTCTTAAACTCTCCTTCATAGTAATCTTCTATGTACTCTTTAAGTTTCTCCTTCTCCATCCGATAACCGTTATCGACATCAAATTGATCATAAAACCGATTCAAGTAATCCTCTTCCAAATCAACATTTGATTTATCTTCATACACATCAAAGTTCTTGACTTGTACACCGAACATTCGTTTTAACATACATTTGTCACCCGTAGTGACCGTCTCGATCCCTTGGAACAAAAGTTGTTCCAAACTAAGAACATTTTTCTCCATCTTCGGTACATAACTTATACACGAGATTGTTTTATCTCTACCATCGACCGGTATTCTCACTTCACCAATGCCATGAACAAACGAAAAATTCTTCTTTTTCTCGTTCGTGATTACCCTGAAATGCCTCTTGAACCGTTTGAACAAACTACGGTTCCCGGTCATGTGTGTCTTGAAACTTGGATCAACGACCCACATTTCGCTAAACAAACCACCGCTCGTACCATCGACTAAGTAATCATCTTCTTCCGGTAACGGGCCTAAATTGATATATCTACTAGGGCAAATGGAGGCTATGTGCCCAAATTGCTTACAAATAAAACATGTCACCCCGGCCTTCCTCGGCCGTCCAACCGGTGCCTTCCCTTTCCGGTTAACTTTCTTTCCAACGCCTTTAGGAACCTTCTTCTTCGCATAATCCTTCCCGGATGACTTCACCGAACGTTTGGTTGGCTTCCCCTGCGCAACTCGTTTCCCACGGTTGCAGCCCCGGCCGCACTTTCCAACGTTCCCAACATCACTACTACTACCGATTTCTACCCCTTTTCCTTTACCGCGAAGACACGCGTTCCCATGACTACAACCCTTTCCGTGTCCGTGTGAACCTTCGACTCTGATACCAATGTTGGTATCAGAATCGTCGGACACCCAGGACCATTCGGAACGGACCGGGTTGTTATTATATTCACAATCACAATCAATCATATAACAACGATCGCAGAACTTCATTGTAACAATAATGAACGAACAGTAATACGAATGATTTGAATGGAAAAAACTTACTGATCGAAAAACAAACAGAAATACTTGCAGCACTCGATAATAACATAAACTGACTTCGAATACCTTCAACAAATGTCTGTTACAACGCTACGAAATAGAACAATGATGCAGGGTTCTTATAGGTGTGAAACGGTGCCTCTATACGGTCGCGTCTTTTCCTTAAACGGTGTATCCTGAATAACCGTTGCAGCAGTTACAACAAAGAGACACACCGTTTCACCTTTGGGCTTTATAAACCCTTGACCCGTATCATATTTCTATCGGACTGGACTATAAACAAACTGACACGGACATTGTTCTTTGACCCATACTGGACTAAAAATAACCTGGACAAACATGGCCTACGGCCCAACCGAAATAAACTAAACATAATAATAAAGTCTGACCCATTAACTAAAATAAACATAACGTAAACGCGGCCCATCAAGAAATACGTGCTTAACTTTCGATCTTCAAATTTCACTAAAACAACTAGTGAGCCGGTAGAAGGCAGCAACAACAAGAAGAAGAAAAATTACAACACAAAATTACACCAATTAACCCAAGAAAGGGCTTTAAACAGAGATATATTCTTAATCCACAAGAACTCAGGTGATAGAACATCTTATCACAATAAGACTTGCAGATAAGCTGATAGCCAACATTTTGAGCTTTATATAAAGTATCTCTTTGAAAAACTAGCTGTTCATAAAGCTCGCGACTCATAGCTCGGCTCGTAGCTCGCCCGAAAGAAGCTCGAGAAAAATTAGATAAAAAAACTCAATTTGAGATGACGTGAACCAAGCCGGCTCATTTTGTAACCAAGCCCAGCTCGAGCTAAGCTCGGCTCGGCCCATGGCTCAACTCGTTGGCTCGTTCTTAGGCTCGTTTAACTCTGACGTAAAGCTCCAGCCAAGTTTAACCGCCTGAATTAATTTCGAGCTTGAGCTCGACCCCACCATGGCTCGACTCGTTTACAGCTTCACAAATTTTGTAAGACGTCTATTACAACTTTCTAAGAATATGGTACAAGTGCTCTATGCAATAGTTTCTAATTTGGCCCTATTTAAGAAACGTCTCTTAATTAATAATTATTTAATACACATGAGATTATTTTATTTAATTCAGTACATGAGACCTCCTCCTTAAGAGGCATGTGCCTCCGGTCCTCCACCAAGTGGGATACCCTACATTTGACTTTACATTTACTATTTACACCACGTATTAAATTGTTAGTTTTTAACACTAATCGTCACTAAAAATTGTTCGTGGGGTTCGGGCTATATTAACAGGTTTGCATGGATAATGGGCTAAGCAACAATCTATTCGGGGGGTTGGTCCGCAGTTTTTTTCTATTGGTCCAAATCCTAGACTGAAACCGATAGCTAGACATCTAAACCAAGAACCAGCCAACAACCCGTTAATCGGTTCTGTCCATGTTTGCGTTAAGTTCGGTCACTCTGTTTGGGCAGAGTCCAGACAAATTCATGCAACTATCATATGGATATATACAACTAACTTTATGTGTATTTGGTATTTTAAAAGCCCGTGTAAAACCGATACAAGATATATATGTGTTGGAACTTGGAAACCGAAAGAAATGGTATGATAACATGTACATATGCACACATAAAACAGATCAAATGTGACGTAACGAACCATATCTTGTTACTTTTTTGCACGAGAGCCCGATCTATGACCTCGTGTTCTTGCTTCATGTGGCTTTGACTTCAATGTAGTTTGCACTTTTGACTCGGTTTGAAGTTTTGATGACGATTCAATATCTTCATCCGGTAGCGTTGTGGTCCATCTCCGAACAGGACTTGGATGACTTTTCCAAACCGGTTTATTATTAGAATCGTCGAATTCCTTTGCGGTTAGCAGGAAATGGTTTTTTAGTAAATTATCCAAGTATTTGGAGTTTAAACCAACCTCATCTTCTTTTACTTTTGTGTGATTTTCTTCTGCTTTCCCATGTTCTTCACCTAATATCGCCTTCGTTGTTGTATTTACGATATCGTCCTTGCCACGCGCATCAGGTTTATCTAGCTCAAAACAAGGTGAATCGGCACCATCCGAAGAAACACCATCGTCGTCATCATTAGGTGGGGCACTAGCAGCCAAATTTGTAGGAATGGACTCGAGAGAATGCCGTCTTCGGGCCGTGGGTCCCACCACCGACACTGACCCTGACCCGGCTTTTTGCGCACCCTTCCGTTTCGCTTCAATAAAAGCCTCGATTTCCGAGCTTAATTGTTCCACTACAGATTTCTTAGTAAGTGTCGTTTCTTGTTTCATTTGCATTCGCTGATCGAGCCAAGATTCGGATATATGGAGAATCATTCCATCACGGGTGGATCTAAAGTTCGATCCGTTACCTCTATCCGGATTTATATGCTTCAACGCGTGCAATTCTTGTTCATAGCTTTTAATCCCCCAGGCGAACTCGTCACAAAGATCTTCCAAAAGTACCCTTGATTTCTTCTCTTTTTCCAAGTCTTTTAAAGCATTCGTGAGGGACGTTTTCGTCTCGTAAAGCTCCTGAGCCAGTTTCCGGTGAAGTGTCTCTGACCGTTTTCGTAATTTCCTCTCGCCTTCAAGCTCGTCTCTCACAGACTGAATGGTTGCATTAGTATGACCTTGTTTGTCTTCGTTTATTTTCTTCATCAAGTGTTCCATCTCATGGCGGTCAGATTGGCGGTCACGGGCCAGTTCTTTGATCTTTGATCGGGCCAGGTCTAGCTCACGTTTCAACGCCTTAACCAAGGTTATATTCGCTGCGTGTTGTTCTTCGAGGCTCCAAATTCTATTCAAAACTTTGAGTAGCTCTGTAGATGTTTTGAGAGTGTAACTCGTCTCACCGTTTCCTCCCCTAAACTCTACAGAACTCGTAGGCGTAACAGCAGCATTATAAGGTGCTACCTATCAACAAAAATCAACAGGTCAAACCAAGATATAAAGTCAACACATCAACAAATGTAACAAGATTAAAGGGTATATTTGTACCTCCATGGAACTACTACCATAACTTGAAGGTGACACTGCTCGTACAGCGTTATGGGTCCTTTGTATTGCGCGGTGATGTTGCGTCAATGATGCTGCAACATGCCTTCTCAAACTGCCAGCATTCCCCTACAATTATCATAAAATTGAATTTACATTATTTCTATTTTGGGTGCTGCACAGAAGCCGAATGTGAAGGTTTTATAACCTTGGTTAAACAATAATCAAGAACACGTAACTAACTATTTGCATATTATATAAGTTTGGTCATCTCTGGTAATACTTTCGTTGTGGTTGTTGTACCATGATAAAAGCAGGCGCAAAATCTGTTTTAAGGAAACCGTGTTTGGCCAATTATGTTTATTAATCTACTGTTTGATTCCTCGTGATGCAAGTTCTGGTTTGATTTATGTCTCTTTTTCTTGGTATATATATTTTACGTATTGTATAATCTTGATTTAAAAAGGCACGCCTTAGGCGCAAGGCGTTGAGGAAAACGCATCAGGGGAAAAAAGGCGTGCCTCATGTAGTTCTGGATCAAAACTAGGTTCCGTAGGAGGTTTATATGTAAAAACAACCTAAGGGGTGAAAAAATTATGAAAGGTTTACTTGATAAAGAGGTTTATATGCAAAACATATGAGAGACATGTAGCTTCTGCTTGTAAATAAAGCTTATTTGGTTGTATAGACGCGCGTCTCACATGCATGATGAGCGCCGAGCGCCTCCCCTTATGGGACCAAAACGCCTCGTGCTTTTTTAAACCAAGATTGTAATCTGTTTTTGAACTTAGGCTTCCAACACATATGCAAGAAAATAGAGATTTTCATTTAACAATTAATGCTGCAAAAATCTCCCCTCTTTTCCTCACATGTTAAATCATCATAAATGCTTCAACTTTAATTGATGTCCTAAATGGCAAACTTCATGATTCAAATGTGAACAAAAGTGATCTAGACAACACTCTTAAATAAGCAAAAGACACTTGAACTATCATAAAAAGCAACCCTTACCCACCATAATCAACAATTAAGAAACCTAGGGGTGAAAACGAGCCGGGCCGAGCCCGAGCACGACTGGGCTCGAGATCGGCTCGTCATGTTTTTTGAAGCTCGAGCTTGAGCTCGGCTCGGTTCGAGCCTACTTATTTGAGCTCAAGCTCGGCTCGCGAGTAAAACCCAAAGCTCGAGCTGAGCTCGAGCTATTTTAAGAACAACCTCATACACGATCTAAAAACTCAGCTCGAACTCGCTTCAGTATCGCTTAAAAGAGCCAAAGCTCGGCTCGAGCTCGGCTCGCCAATGTTATCATCATTATTATTATATTATATATAAAATAAATAAATTTTTGTTTGGGCTCGTTTAGGCTCGCGAGACTAAACGTGCTTTGTATTTCAGGCTCGAGCTCGGGCTCGATAACTAAACAAGCTCTATTTCAGGCTCGAGCTCGGGCTCGTTAACGCTCGGCTCGTTCGAACTTTTAACCGAGCCGATAACGAGTAGCTCTCGAGCCTCTCAGTGAGAAACCACATTAATAGATCAAAAAATCAACAAAAACCAATTAAAATTAAAATTAAAAAAAAATAAATAATCAATATGCATATGATCAGATCCATAAACACAATAGCAGTATTATTTTACCAGCTCAGGGTTATCCTCAAGCAGATGATGGTGGTGGTGGTGGTTGGGCTGCAGATACCGGTGGCTCCGCCTGCTGCCACCACCCTGGTGCATGTTAGCAAAAGGCAGGTTATACTGATGAAGCTCCCAAACAGAAGCAGCTAACTTTCTAGCAGAAACATGAGGAGGCAAAGCAACAGTCAAGTACAAATCAGGGTTGTTAATAAAGTGACTATCTTGCGCACCACCGTTGCTATCTTGCGCACAACAGTTGGTAATCTGAAGAGGGTAAGGCAAAACAGGTGTGAATTGTTCACCCCTTTGGTATGCTGCTATCTTTTTCACCAAAGTTTGCTGCTTTTTGGGTGGTGGATTCTTCTCTTCTTCAACCCACTTTTTCATCTGACTTTTTTATCTCTCTCTCTCTCTCTCTCTCTCTCTCTACCCACCACCAACTTTTCTCTCTCTAGAATAGAATTGTGTTTGATTTTTTGTTTTTGTTTTTTATTAGTTAGATTTGAATCTGGGAAGTGGGAAGAGGGTTGGTTAGTTTTTTCTTGTGTGTTCTTTCTTGATCTTGTAACAGTGAGTATGCACTGGAATGTGATGGCATCATGTTTGTAGGGTCCAACTTGTGTTTTATATTATTGAAGTGTGGGGATTTATGTTGGTTTGGCTGGCATAACTATAGTGATAGTCCAATCTTTTTTTTTTTTTTTTTTTTTTTTTTTTTTACTTTTTACCTTGTTAGAAGATTGTTTTTGGTGTGTTGTGTTGACATTTTGGTGCACTTGATGACTGAACTTGAATGGTGAATCTTGTTGTACTTTTAGTAAAGAGTGTGATTATTAGATTGGCTAAGATGAACTTTTAGATAAAATAATAAAAATAAAACTAAAACTAATACAAAATTAAACAAGTAACAATTCTTATAGAAGCTAAAAAATAAATTAGTTACAAGCTTGAAAAAGAATTAAAAGAACAATGAGTTTAAAAGTGGTAATTATTTATAAGGGTGGAGGGGGGCATGTGGATAACCTTGCTATAGGATTCGAACCTGCCTTGGCTATACTGTCGCCACCCTTTCGGGTAGGCTAGGCGGGTAGCCAAAGTGGGTATTGAAACGTGTTGTTGAAAACTTTTTTTTTTTTTTTGTCAAATATGACCGTTTGGGATTAAAAAAAATTTAGTTTACATACAAATAACCTATAAGTACCAACCTATTCAAATCATTTATCACCACACAATTACAAATCAATTAACACACAAATATTGTCATCCATGGACAAACAAAAACGAGTCGGTTCAAGCAAAAAAAAAAAACAACCAAATCCCGAGTGGGTGGTATCACCCAATAGGACTGTATACGAGGGAGTGGTTACGATGATATTAATGTAATGAGTAATGCGCTAAGTGATTTCCGGAGTAAATGCAAAGGTGGTTTTAAGCATGTTGAGGCTTGGGATAGAACATGCAAAATGGAGCAAGATCCCTTTGATGGGTGAAGAGTCCGGTGGTAGGTCCAAGAAGAGAAGAAAGACATTGGTAGCCGGCAACAACTATGCGGGTTCATCTGACAATGTTTTCACACGTAGTAGGCCGAATTTAGATGTGAACTAAGAAATCGACCCTACTCGATCGAAGCGAAAAGAGAAGACATTTGTCGAGTCGTCAAACAAATCGTTGATGGATGCTAAAAGGAAACAAGATAAGTCTATCGCGTTGATGCATGCTCAACGCGAGAGTGTAAGAAGAGTGATGTTTGATTGGGACTCTGAGATGTTTACTAATCCCCACGATTATCTTCGTGGTCAGCTAAGAGAAATTGCTATACAACGTAAAAGCCGAAACATATGGGTGGTTGATGGATGAGATAGATGAATGAAGTTATTTTTTAATTAGATTATTTTATTTTGTTTATTTTTAAAGTTTGAATTGTGTTATTTTTATTTTTAATAAAATTATAATTTAGTTATTTAAATTTGTTGAATTTCTTTTTTATTTATAATATATATAATAAAGTTCTAGGGTAGCCGAGAGGAGTGTTGCAAGTATTTTGGTGGTTTGGTGGTAGTTTAGGGTAGAAATGATGTGGCAGTGCAGGATTGGAGGAAGCGAGGGTACTTCAATGGGGCGCCCCCTCCACCCTAAGACCATTCAGTGTGTAGGGGCATGAAAAGAAGGCGTTAAGCGCCATGTGGCAGCCATGTAATCAAGAGGATGTGGTAAAAAAAAAAAGCATGGGTGGTGTTGGGCGTGGAAAGGGCCCCACCTAGTGTTTAAAAAAACTAGGAAAAATTACACTTTTCGTCCTTTATGTTTGTACCTAGTTGCAATGGATGACCTTTACCTTTAATATTTACAGCCACAGTCCTTTTTTTTGAAAACCTGTTACATCTTTCGTCCTTTACCTCAAACCCAGTTAAAAAGTTTGGTTAAGTTACATCACGTGCACAGCACGTGAGGGCATTTATGTCCATTCATCACACCCAGCTACCCACCATTAAAAGCCCCAATATCTCCCCCAAATCCCTCATTATCAGTTCAATCCTTATCATCTCCCCTAGGTCTTCGAAATGGCATAACATCCCCAAATTCATCTGCTGCTCTGATCGATCATCTTCTTCAGCAAGAAATCTTGCTTGTACGGTCATGACGACGAACCAAGAACCAGTACCACCAACGTGGTTTATACGAGAGGCCATGGATGGAGATGAAGTTCTTCAGTTGTATGGTAAGTTTAGTTGTAACCTTAAATTCTCATCTTTTTGAATGATTCAAGACAACCTATTGTAATGTGTATGTTTCTAACTAGTAAAAATTTGAAATTTGCAGTTGGTATGCCTCATCTATTCAATATTAGGTTACATCATGGTGGTAGGTTAACCAAGATTCCTGGTCGTGTATACGAAGGTGGTAAGGTTAATTTTGTTGACATGATCGACGTTGATATGTTTTCTGTTCACGAGATTTCAGATATGATGGATAAGCTGGGTTATTCTGTTACTGATCATATATACTATTTTTTCCAAAACCCTGAAAAGGATTTAGATAATGGTATTGAAGATTTAAGTAGTGACCAAGATGTTTTGAACTTGTCTAGGCATGTAGAATTTCATAAGATTATCAATGTGTTTACTTTACATGGTTTACACAATATTAAGGACTTATTTCAATCACCTATGAAGCCACAAAAGGGCATTACAATTGAAGAAATTGATGAGCCTGGCCCTTATGCAATAGTGCCTTCAAAACTAACTGTAACAAGAAGGTTGCAGTTAGATGTTGATAACATTGGGCATGAAAGTGGGAGTGTGAATGAGCAGGAAGGTTTGAGTGTGAATGAGCAGGAAGGTGTGAGTGTGAATGAGCAGGAAGGTGTGAGTGTGCAGGAAGTGAATGAGCAGGAAGGTGTGACTGTGCAGGGTGGTGTGAGTGTGCAGGAAGTGAATGAGAATATGAAAGGGACCTTTAAAGGTAGACAATACAAAGATTTATTGTGGAAATGTGCACAGGAAACAACAATTCCTGAGTTTCAAACTTCCATGGAGGAATTGAAAGCTTTTAACAAAAAAGCTCACTTGTGGCTGTCTAAAATCCCCCCTCTTCACTGGACAAGGTCCCATTTCTCTGGTATGTACATTGTGTTCCCATTTCTCACTTGGTCTTAACTGGTATACACTTGACTAATGATAAAAAAACAATGAACAGGTAGGACATTAAGTGACATCCTACTCAATAACATGTGTGAAACCTTCAATGGCAAGATACTGGAAGGGAGGGACAAGCCTATCATTGCTGCTTTGGAGTATATCAGGGAGTACCTAATGAGGAGGATTGTGACAGTGTTGAGGGTTATAGAAAGGACTGAAGGTCTTATTACACCTTGGGCACAAAAACAACTTCAGACAATTAAGAAAGATGCAGCCTTTTATCATGTGCAGTGGAATGGAGGGGATCTGTATGGGGTGAGTGGTAAACCTGGACACACAAGGGTAGTGGACTTGGCCAAAAAGACTTGTGCTTGTAGAGGCTGAGAAATCACAGGTATATTATTAACTCTTTGTGACTAACTTTTATGATTATTAACTGTTTGTGACTGATTGTTCATGATTGTGACAGGCATGCCCTGCAGACATGCAGTGGCTGCAATATGGTTCATGGCTACTAATGGTCAAAGAGTTGGTGCTTTGGAAAGCTGGTTTGATCCAGTCTTCTCAATAGGCAGGTGGAAAGAGGTGTATGCTTTCAAGATAAACCCTATAAATGGCAAAGCTCTATGGCCGAAGAGTGAAGTTCCTATCAAGATAACACCACCAAAACATCACAAACAAGTGGGTAGGCCAAAGAAGGTTAGGAAAAGGTCAGCCGTGGAGATGGAGGATGAAGGCTCAAGCAAGAAGAAGGGCAGGTTATCAAAGAAGAATATGAAGGGTGTATGTGGAAAATGTGGGAACACCGGACACAATCAAAGGACTTGCAAGGGGCAAGGTGAAAAAAGGAAGGACTAGATCTGTTGGCAGGGGTTTAACTTTTTACTTTTGGTTTGTTATGGTCTTTGACTTTTGGTTTGTTAAGGTCTAACTTAGTACTTTATGGGATATGTATTAACTCTAGATGTTTGGAACATGTTCAAAACATGTCTTTTATAACTTAGTACTTTATGGGATATCTATGCCAATGTGGCAGTTTTTGTTTGCAATTTGCATTGTGTTTGTTGTCTACAACACTTGAATGGGTCAAAACAGCAGTTGCATTGTGTTTGATGTCTACAGCAGTTGAATGGGTCATTTGTCTTGTTTGTTTGCAATTTGCAGCCATTTAAAGTGTCCAAACAGGTTATGTGCTATTTGCCAAACATGTTATGTCCAAACAGGTTATGGGTCAAAATAGAGACTGTCGAAACAGGTCAATTATGTGCTGCTTACCAAACAGGTTATGTCCAAACAGGTTTTGGGTCAATATGGAGACTGTCAAAACAGGTTATGGGTCAAAATTCCGTTTTGCAACAACAAGAAAGACAATATCATTTGCCGAAGGTACTGCATTACATCAAAAGGTACTGCATTACATCAAAACTACTTACATATCACATTGCATACAAAAACTACTTGCATTAAACTGCATTACATCAAGACTACCACATTACATCTAGACTGCTTTGCATTACATGAACAAATACACGATGAAGCAAACCCAACTCAAAATCAAAATCTTTTTCAGCTTCATTGTCTCAGATTTAAGTTCTTTCACCTTCTCCTCTAACATGTTTCTGTTTCGTAGCAGACCTGGGATGATGTTCACACATGAATGGCAATTGGACGGATCTACCCATCCTATGAATCGACATGACGATCCTTGATCAGGACACCCATAAAAACGGCGACCTGGGTTCCTATCTGTCCAAGAGGTGGGGATAACAGCTTCTCTTCCACAATCTCATAACACCATCTTCGTTTATGGGCAGATGATTTAAGATCCAAACCCTAATTTTGGGCCAGCCGCCTTAGAGAGAGTTGCAGGTATGGGGGCTAAAACAATGGGGAAGAAACCCTAATCAGGGATTTGGGGGAGATATTGGGGCTTTTAAATGGTAGGTAGCTGGTTGTTATGAATGGACATAAATGCCCTCACGTGCTGTGCACGTGATGTAACTTAACCAAACTTTTTAACTGGGTTTGGGGTAAAGGACGAAAGATGTAACAGGTTTTCAAAAAAAAGGACTGTGGCTGTAAATATTAAAGGTAAAGGTCATCCATTGCAACTGGGTACAAACATAAAGGACGAAAAGTGTAATTTTTCCAAAAAAAACTAACTAATCACAGACATCCTACCACAAACCACCAACCAACTCGTGTCGCATCACCGCCCCCACGCGGTGAAGAATCCCCCACCCACACACAACATCGTAGAAAACGCCAGGCACGGGGTGGTTTGGTGGGCGTGGACTGGCCTCCATGCCATATTCCCATGCCCACCTAAGACCATACGGAGTGGAGGTAGACCACACGGAGTGGAGTGGCATGAAGCGCCATGTGGCAGCCACGTCAGTGGAGGGACGTGGTAAAAAAGGCACGGAGTGGAAGGGCATGAAAGTAGCGTTATTAAAAAATAAATAAACATAACCAATCAAAACCAACTCAACCTACATCCACCAATCAAGAGCCTTCACATCACCAAACAAAAGCCCTCCACACCGGTGGAAAAACCCACACCCCCCCCCATGTCGCTGACCACACCATTTCCAAGTGGTGTGCCCGGCGTGGACTGGCTTCCATGCCAGTTTTCCACGCCCACATCATATAGTCTAAAGACTCAAATAGGTTGTTAAATCTAACGGTCCAAGAACGGAAAATGCAATAATAATTTCTCTAAGGAAGAATTGTTATACCTAGGTAAAAATAAAACAAGTTAACAGGTTAAAAATCATAGAGTTTTTCTTAACAGCAAAGCTTTTTTCCCTAAATATTACATCTCTTAAGGATTAAACTTCGCTCTCTCTATAAAAGATAATTTCTCTTAACCACAAATTAACAGGTTAAAAATCATAGGATGAGTTGGACATCCCAAAGGCGACCAAGAAAAAGTTTTAATGTTTAAATGATATGACAATGCATTAATTATATGGACTATGGTGAATGACTTTAGACCAGAGGGTATGGTGAGGCCCATTCCCATGAGGATGGGTCGTTACGTAGGCGCCACATTACCGGCTCATGGGGGATGGGCCTCCTTCACTTTTGAGAGGGGTGGAGGATGGGGCTACCCCATCTTAATATTTTATAATTTCCTAAGTTTTTTTATTAACTTAATAAAAACTAGGTGTGCACCCGTGTGAATACACGGGTTTGTTCTAATAACAATCGGAATCAAATACTAAAAAACATATTATAATATAAAAATTATAAAAAAAACATATTATAAAAATTAAAACACACAACATAAAACAACATAAATAAATTCATTTCATAACATAAAAAAATTACATTTCCTAAAAATAAAAATAAAAACATTTCCGAAAAAAAAATTACATTTCCTAAAAATAGAAAATTACACTACTCGTCTTCGTCTTCGTCTCCGACGTTTACGTTGTTCCATATATGTTCTACCAAATCATGTTGAAGGTTTACATGCGTGAAGTCGTTGGTTAGCGCGAACGAGTTTAAATCCTGTTGCGTCGGATCTACCGGGACAGTATTCCCGTAAGATGCATTCTCATCATACTCACAAATCGCCCGACCTTCGTCTTCAATAATCATGTTATGGAGCAAAATGCAAGCGTACTTACAAAGGCGCAACCTCTTCGGTGTGAACGCACAGCGTTTGCGAAAAACATCTCCTCTTCGTCCGAAGAAGACGAGGACCACCAAGAATTAGATGCCATTGTGGATGTGGATGAAAAGATATTTTTTATAAAAGATTGGTATAAAAAATGGGAGTGTTTTTTACAAAAATGGATGAGAATGGGAGAAGAAAGGGAAGAAATGGATGAGAATGGTATAAAAAATGGTTGAAAGTGGTATATATTTAAAGTGGAAAAATAATTTTTATTTATTTGAAACTAGCCGTTATAACGGCTACTTCTTTGAATCATGGGCCCGTCGAGATCGGCTGTGGGCTGCTGGTTTAGCCGGGCCGTTTTGAGGGGGGCGGTGTGGGGATCGGCGCCGGTCCTAGCCGGGCCTCAGCCGGCCCCCATACCGACTAGTCTTATATTGGTAAAAAGGATAACATTTAAATGATGTGGTTTGACAAGGTCCAACGCTTGGGACAGGGTTAAGTCCTTGGGATCCGCCAGACTCACAATTTGATGTTTTGTCGAGTCCCAACCAAAAAACATGACAAGTGTTTCATATCATCAAATCATCAAAACCAACAAGAACCACAATACCAGAAACGAGTTCATGAGGAAACTTCATATGCAACATACACTGCACTCCTAAGACCAAAAGCATTGTCTTTGATCCTTATCATATACAAGCAAAGCTGATCCTCAATAACTTTGTATGTATAACCAAATCACCACCCCCCACTGCTACAAAAAATGTCATCTAATTTCCCAAAACCTTGCACAACTTATGAGGCATTTTTTTTTTGAAAGGCCAACAAAGAAATTTATTCATACACGTACCAACAAATTGTTAATACCAGCAGCATTACATTCACCATATTACATCTTATAATTTCATACAGGAAGATTAAAGCTGCACCACATCTCCCATGACATTTCCTGCAGTTTCGCACGGCTCCTCACCCACAAAAATCCGAGAGCTCTAATTTCCTCAACCAACCTTGCGACGTTAGCTTGCTTCTGATTAAAAACCACCTCATTCCGACACCTCCACATACACCAAACAGTCGTTTGAACGATGGTAAAGATTACCTTTTTCCACTTAAAAGAGCCACTCAAATGATGGTGCATTCTTACCAAATCCTTGGACTCAAAAGCATAGACTGGCGAAATTCTACACCATCTTGACACCGAGTCCCAAACCGCCTGAGCAAGACCGCACGACAAGAACAAATGGTCCGTAGTCTCTTCATTCTTCCCACATATACGACACAATAAAGAAACAGTATTTATGTTCCTTTTTTGCAATTCTACCAATGTAGGGATCAGATTAAGAACGCTCTCCAACACAGGAACCTTACCTTTAAAGAAGCCCATGTATGCCAAATAAAACCACCTTCCTGCACCGGATAGATTGTGTTCTGCATTTCAGTCCTCAGACTCCGAACTGAGTATACCCCTGATTGATCCGCTTTCCATTCCCATTTATCCATACCGGACCCAAGATTCACGTCACCCATAATCAATAACAATCCCTCGAGTTCCAGCAACTCCTCCGAAGACCCCGGTTCCCTAACCCACTCGAAGCTAAGAACCATTATCCCTCCCTCCACGCGCACTCGATTGGCCACTAAAGAGTTTTTAACTCTTTCTAACCTGAACAAATTAGGAAAAACAAGCTGCAAGGGTTTTTCCAACGCCCACCGGTCCTTCCAAAAATGTATATTCGTACCAGAGCCCAGAATCCCTTTGAACAAACCTGGTAGGTCCACCTCCATATCCCACAAATCCTTCGAAATTCCAGTCACTTGTTTCCAAATGCCCGGAGCCGAAAGTCTAACCGGAATATCACACCACTGCCTTGAGCTACTATATAAGTTCCAAATTACGCTTCTCCATAGGCACGGGCCGTCAACCTTAAACCTCCACCACCACTTGGCTAGTAAGGCGATATTAGCTTCTTTCAACGACCCAATACCCACTCCTCCCACGTCTATTGGAGCCATAATCTTCTGCCACGCAACCCACGACATCTTCCCATGCTCCGGATCCGACCCCCATAAAAAATCCTTACGAAGACGCTCTAGTTGTTTTACAACCTGCATAGGCGCCTTATAAAGAGAAAAGTAATAAGTCGGTAAGGAACTAAGTACCGACTTAATAAGTGTAATTCGTCCGCCATACGATAGGGTGCTCGCTTTCCACACCCAGAGGCGCTTCTTAAAAATATCCACCACAGTTTCCAGTTTTTAACCAAATTCATGTTTGCGCCTATTTGAAGTCCCAGATGTCTAAACGGGAATAAGCCAGTTTTACACCTCAGAATACTTGCCAACACTTGGACCTCCCCCTCATTTACGCCCACTCCATAAATAGAGCTCTTGACTAAGTTCACCTTAAGGACGTGGGGTATGGGGCGTGGGTTGGGGGAAAACGCCCAAGGCACCACCCCGGGTGGGCTTGGGTTGGGGCGTGGCCAGGGGCGGACCCAATGGCTTAGTAGTCGTAGCACGGGCTACGGCTCAAGTGCGTATTCGTAGTATATTTTTATTTATTTTTTTCGGTTTTATATCAAGGATACCCTAAAAATAATACAAGGATACCCCTAACCAACCCAAAAATAATACAAGGATACCCCTAAACAACCCAAATTGGGTTCATCGAAATTTCATTCTATCTTTGCCGGAGTTGCAGAGAGGGCGAGTGATGTCAGATGAGGAAGATAATTGGTAAGATGGTAAATATATTAGTAAGTGAGGGGCATTTTTGTAATTAACCAACTTTAATAAGAGAGAAATGCTACTATATTCAATGACCTATTTCTTGTCAATTTATTAATAGTTTAAATAATTTTTCATTTACTAACGCTATTACTTATTATTTATTTTTAGTTCTTAGTTTAATTAATTTATTAATTTAGCTTACAAAATACAACCAACTTTTATTTTATTTAATTTAATTTAGTAGGCTTACATAAATAATTAACTATATATAATTTAATAATACTTTAAATAGCTCTTTTATTTACTAACGTTTTTACTTATTATTTATTTTTAGTTGTGAGTTTACTTAATTTAGTTTAAAAAGTATAACTAGTTTTTATTTTATTTATTCTTTTATTTTATTTAGTAGACTTACATAAATAATTAACTATACACACATATATATATAGTAGACTTACATAAATAGTGAACTAGTGGAGGGTTCAAATAAGAAAAGAAGAAAAATTTTGTAAGAATAAAAAGAATAAGTTTTAAACCAATAGAAATACTCCATTTTACTTCATTTAATATGTGTATTTAATGTTATTAATAAGGGCATGTATGTAAATTTCTAATTGTAATTAATTAGCTAACTAATTAAACTTGTAACTCATTTTAAAATATATTATTTCAAGATAAACTAATTTAGGGTGAAGGACAATTTTCGACATGTGTAGGATAAATTTTAGTATGTGTATGATAAATTCCTAAATGTGTATGATAATTTAGATATGCGTAGGGTAAATTTTGGTAAATGTAAGATATATGTAGGATAAATTTTGAAAATGTGTAGGATAAAAATGTTTTTTTTGTTTTATTAATGAGAGATAACATAATTAATAGGATGAGTTATAAATTATTTAATATGTTACCATTATGTCCTTTCTTCTTTTTCTTCTCACATTAAATTTCTTCTCAAATTAACTTTCCCCTAGTGAACTACACACACACACACACACACACACACATATATATATATATATATATATATATATATATATATATAGATCATCCGATTAAAAATTTCTGGTTCTGGCACTGTTAATGATATGATTGAAATTGTGGCCCAATTAGTTAGGTATTTATTTTATTTTATTTATTTATTGTCGTTTTTTTATTGTATGATTGCACGGTAATTTTTTTTTTGGGATACCCCTGTTTTAATGGGCTAGTTCCGCCACTGGGCGTGGCCCCTTAGGGCTTGGGTTTTAAGCCGGGCGTGGGGCGGGGGAGCAAGGTGACATGGCGGTTTGTGAATGGCCAAAAGAAAATAGCCGTTGGCCAACGGCTATATTAAAAAAAATTAATTTTTTCTTCCATTTTTTCACTATAAAACTCACATTTTTCTTCCATTTTTTACCACATTCAACCACATCTTCTATACATCCCAGCCGATTGATCACCTACAGGGTGACGAGTTAGAAATAGTCTTGGCGTTGAGAGAAGAGATAAAAAAACAAATATAAAAGTTAGGAATTTTTTTTGTAATTTTCTTTATTTAAAAATATTAAAAAAATTAAATTTGTGTACTAAATCATATTGGGTCTGCCCAGCGGGTCAGCCCAGCCGGTCAGCCCACAAGCCCACCAAACCCACGCCCTAAACCCCCGCCCCGGTCATACCGTGTTCAATGTGGGTTTACCCATGTCTGCCACCCTATTCCACGTGTCAACCAATGCCCAACCCAAGCCCCACCATACCCTATGGTCTAAGCCCCGAAACTAAAAAGAAGCACCGTAGTATCCTATTCAAATTTTGAGCGTTTAGGGTGGACCACTCCCCAATAAAAATTACGTCGTCTGCGTACATAAAGTGAGATAGAATCGGCCCATCGGCTTTACATCTAATACCGTCAAATAGTCCAATATCGCACGCCCGTTTGACAACACACGACAAAGCTTCCATTGTGATGATAAACAGGAACGGAGACAACGGATCCTCTTGTCTAAGTCCCCTAAAGCACGGGAACTCTTGAGTCGGGGAGCCATTTACCAACACCGAAGCCCGTGCACACGTCACCGTAGCCATGATCCATTTTCGCCACCTAATCGGAAACTTCATTTGCTCCATAACCGAGTCTAGAAATTTCCACTTTAGTGAATCATATGCTTTTTCGATGTCTACCTTAAAAAACATCCTGGCCCTCTTCTTCCTCTTCAGCCACGGTATAATTTCATTTAAAATTAGAGGACCATCCATAATGCTCCTACCTGTTAGAAAGGTCGTTTGTTCTTCCGAGATAAGCTTATGTATGACGGTCTTTAATCGGTTCACCAAAACCTTGGATATCACTTTATTTATACAACCGATTAGACTGATCGGTCTATAGTCAGAGAGGTTCGCCGGATCGCTGCACTTAGGAATCAATGCAAGAAACGAAGAATTACAACCCTCGTTGATACTCCCCCGCTCATAGAATTCTTCAAAAATTCTAAAAAATCTGAATGAAACACACCTCAAAACCTCTTTAGAAAAGAAAAATTAATCCCGTCGGGTCCCGGGGCCTTATCTCCGTCGCACTCCCATACCGCGTTTTTAATCTCTTCCATGGTAAACCGAACCGACAATCCCTCCACCTCTAAATTTGAAATACACTTCATGTTTGGACACACGAGAGATGGTCTCACTTCCATAGGTTCTTGAAATTTATTGGCAAAAAACGCACACACGTTGTCTTTTACCAGGATAGGAGACGTCACCCCACGTATCATCCACCCATAGGACATTAATCCGATTATTGCTAGTGTTTGAGTTCACGACCCCATGAAAATATGTTGTATTCTTGTAACACCTCGAAAATTCACGTCCTATAAAGTATTGACACGTGTCATAAGCTTGAACGTGCGAAAGAATACTCTAGAGGGACTAAAGTTGACAAACATGGAAAGTATGTGAAATCAAGGGATTCAAAATGTCAACAAGGGATAAATATACTTTACAGTAACCCTACATGATGCTCATACCTTCAAACGAATAAATCATGGAACTAAATGTGGAAGAAAGTGAGAGATTACAAACTACATGGGTTAAATGTGTCAACATGTTTAAGTTATACCTCTGAGTGACCTTTTAGCAAACCCGAAGCTTTATAACGGTAAATTATGCTCACTAGAATGCACGATAAAAATTTCATAAAGTTTCGTTATAATATGAGAAAGTTATGATCAAATTCGTATATAAGGGTTAAAAGCGTTAACGTTGAAAGTTATGACTTTTCGGGTTAACACGAAGTGACCAAGGACTTAACAAAGTGGATATAGGTCTTGAGGCCCTTATAAGTAATTATGGAGGGCTCAAAATGCAAGAAACAAAGTGTGGTTGTCCTTTCGAAGAACCAAGAGCCAAGGGTGCAAACTGAAACATTTGTGTAACCTGACCACCACCCTTAAGGGGGCCGCGTAAGCCCAGGGAGACTCTTACGCGGGCCGCTTGGCACGCCCAGATGCAGAAAATCGTTTTTGTTGCCTGTTCAGCCCATGTAAACGACATTTATGGCCTTAAACACTTCCAAGAGTTGCCTAAACTAATCCTAAGGCCTTAGGGACACTTGTTAATCATCAGGGATCATGTATAGCCTTAGTTGTCATGATCTTAATGGATCAAGAACACTATAAATAGCCCCATTGTTGCAAGACTTGATCACTCATTCATTCCTTCATCTTCTGATCATTTCTGGAGCTCAAGACCTCCTTCTAAGTTTCCCTAATCGTGCATAGGACCTTTGTAAGTATGCTTGACCTTTCCTTTTTGAGTTTTCGCTTAGTTTTAGCTTAGAAGTCAAACCGTCGTAATTAACGGTTGACTTAATGATTAATCACTATTGGTCCAGTGATTTGTCGAATCAAAGGTAGTTATAAGTTGGTAATCATGTGGGCTTTAAACCCTTAAAAGGGCACCCTCTGATTCCCATTCTAACTAGGTCAAATGTCGGGTCAAAGTTGTTTATAAAAAGTCAACAGAAGCTTAATTTTCGATTTAACGCATAAGTAGCAATGTAGAAAGCGTATAACCTGTTTTGTCACTCATATAACTTGGTAATAAGCATAAGAACTGATCTAAGCTTGTTTGATCCGACAATTTTCTGTTTAGACCCGGTTCGGAACCGAAAGTCGCAAAACTTTGACTTTTGCTTTGACTTCAGTTCTGACCCGAATTAGATAGGTTTAGAAATTACTTAAGGCTTCCATAGGACCAGGTTAAGTGTTGGTATAACCCTCTGGGCTTGGTTTGTTGTTTGCCCCTTTCGTTTACACGTTTCCGTTAATGGCCTAATGTTGACCAATATGCCCTTGTGATCATAAAACGAGAATTTTGGAAAAGTGAAAGGACAATAAGCCTTATTACTGATTTATAAAGTTGTCCCTAAAATTTCACATCAGTTGGAGGTTTAGATTAGGAGTTATGCTCATTAGCGTAATTATAACGCCTTTTAGTAATTAAACGGCGCAACTAGCATAAATCCTATCTAAACCCAATTTTTGACACCAAACCTTTTACCCACTGATGAAATATAATATTTTGAGATTTTTAAATATTTTTAATTATTTTTAAACTAATCATAACCTAAGGCTATGTCCTTAATTCGGTAAATACCGATTATACCCTTTTTATGTATAAAATGAGTTCTACATAGTATTTTGACACCAATCCAATTGCTACTGATTTTATATAATAAATATAGTATTTTGAACTTTATAATCTGATCAGAAAACTCAGATTTCTGGTATAACTCGGAAATCGCTTAAATGGCTTTTTACGCGTATTAAACGCATAGTTTGGGTTTAAAACCATTTTGTCACATAAGACTTATCATCAACTGATGTAACCTGTTAAAATAAGTTATTTTACCGATATATTCAGACCCGAGTTTCAGAACTACAATTAACCTCTTTTATCATCTTTAAAAATGACCAAAATACCCCTACGGGGCGTATTATGAGGTTAAACTCATTTTGGGTATAATGGAAAGTATCCTAAGGATATCACAACATATTTAGAGCATATTGACTTAGGAAACCTGTATAGGACTCTTACGGTTACCCGTTACGCTATTTACGCGTTCGGTTCGGTTTATGTAACTAGTTTGCATAAATTAGCCGAAACGGGTCAAACCTTGTCGCTTTTATCTCAAAATTCAGAATGTGTTTAGTTTACCCATATTGTACAAGTCTCCTAACTCGTCGGGTCTAAATCACATTCTATTCCGGTCTTCGCTTAATCATGCGTTTTGAACCGTAAAACTTTCCTTAAAACTAACCGGTCTAAGTTTGGACTTAAATAAGACCCGTTAGTAATCTAATAGATTAATAAAAACCTTCGTTCCAGATTGAGAGCCCCAGTAGAAGTACTTGTGCTTGCTGATTAGAATATACGGCTGAGTATAAATTGCATTGCTAGCTCAGGTAAATACTTTTAACTTATTTTCCCTATACGGGCTTGGGATACGGCATTATAATAATACCGCTTGGTCGGGTATTGAATGTTTAGTCGTATTATGATTAAATTATTGAGGTAACCCGCTTTAATCTGTATTGTTTGAAATAAAAGCCTTTAGGGGTTAATGACCATGTCCCGGATATCCTTGACATCATTGTATTATAAAATGGCCACGTCTTATGCACGAGGTGTAGGCATACCCCTGACAGTGCATAAGGGAAACGGTATCTCACTCTCTTGCGGGCCTATACTTGTGGCGTGTCTGTTAATCTTGACTCGGTTTCTACATCGGGCGTCGAACGTACAACGAACATGTAAATCTGTATACAAGATTATAATATAATTGTCCAAAGTTATAAAAGATATGTTGTGCCTTGTGCATCCAAATCAATTTTATTAAACCTTTTCAAACGAGTCGGTTAATTGTATTTACCAGTGTAAACTGACGTATTTTCCAAAAAGGTTAAGTGACAGGTACTGAACGTAATTGGCTGGAAGTTCAGGGCGTTAATAAGGAATCTTGCAAGTTCTAGATGCCTAAAGTCTGTTGAACAGTTTTCTTTTATTTGATCCGCCTGTGGATCCTTTACTTTCGGTTGTAATACTTTGACATTACTTTATATTCGGAATGTAATATATTTATCTTTTGCTTCCGCTGTGCTTTTATATATTGTGTTGTTGACCATGATGACATCGACTACGTCACGATACTCCCCACCAGGCCCACCGATGATACGTGGAAATTCGGGGTGTGACAATTCTCGTCTCCTTCAACCGCCCATCGGACCCTAGAGTTTTGCCTTAGGTCCATCGATTTTAACCTGTCCGCTTCCTGAATAAAACTTCTACACTCGACCCGAGTTGCAAGTTCGATATCCGAGAGTGTTCTTGTTTCAGCAGTGACCTCATATTCTTCCAGTTTGTTCATATTCTTCCAGTTTGTTCAGCTTATCTTTATACTCCCCCTCCACCACCGTCTTACAATTATGCATCCAATCTTTCGCTTTCTGTTTGACCCATTTTAACTTCGTGGCTAAGCCTATATCTGCTGGCCCCGAAAAACTAAACCCGGTGCATAGAGATTCCACATAATCACAAAACCCAGGGATTTCCATCCATGAATTGAAAACCCTAGATGGAATCGGACCATAATTCACTGGGCACGTTGTCAACAAGATAGGACAATGATCTGATACAACATTGGAGAGCGCCACAAAGGACGCCATAGGCCATGAATTCATGAAACCATGACATACCAAGAACCGATCCAACTTACTCATCTTCTTTCCGTCGTCAGAATGATACGTGTACTTTCTTCCACACATTTGATATTCGGTCAGACCTGCACTATTGATGAACTCGTTAAAATAAAAGGCATTTAACGCAACGAATTCAGAATTTACCCGTTTCATCGGGTCCCGCACATCATTGAAATCCCCCAAGAACACCCAAAGACCCGACAGTGAGTTCTTGGCCAGGAGTAGATCCCTCTACAACCCCCTTCGCGCAATCGAGTCGTTTTGTGCGTATACATTGACAACTTTTACTGTTTCGCTCGTCGCCACCAGGTACCCACTGGTTATCAAAAAATGCCTATGCTTTACCACACCCGTCTTGTAAAAGACTGCGGGGTTCCACATTGAAAGCAGACCCCTAGACCTACCATTCGCCCCACTAACATCATACCCAAAACTGGTTCGACCCCAAAATCCATTATACTGAAACCTTGCATTCTCCTTCAACTTAGTTTCCTGAATTGCTAGAAAGTGAACCCCATGTGTCGTTTTTAACCCTCTAACCCAATCCACCTTCCTTGAGTCCCTGACCCCCCTTAAATTTACAGCTAAAAAATTCATTGGTTCACCTGTAGTTCGCCCTCACCCAATACCATCTTACTAACCTCGTTATGAAAACCGTTCAATTGAAAACCACCGTTGCCCCTACTGTCACTGTTGTCGATGCCTCTTTTTCCATAGTGTTTCCTTGTGGTATCGACACATCTCCATCTAGAGGGTTCTGTTCTGCCGACCGATTTTCGGTATTAACGGCATCAAAAAGTCCCCTTGTGCGACCACGAACCCCATCGTCTTGATCCTGTGGATCCATTCTTGTTTCGGAGACGTTGGGTTGTGATATTACCGGTGTGTTTAAATCCAACAACTCTGTTTTGCTTATCTCCACACGATTCCCCTATTTAGTGTTTACCTGGTCCACATTACTGGGCCCCGTTGGACTACGGGTACACCACGGTCTCTTGCGAGACCTACAACTTACATCTAGGCCTACTTCATCATTTAAGCCCACCTTAAAAGCCAACCCACTCTTATCCAGACCCACCCACAAATTATTATTCCCAGGCGCGTGAACTTCCATCCTAGGGCATTGTTCCCCATCTTCAGCCACATCCACTTCCCCATGCAGGTTATTGGAGTTCCCATGCACGCAATGATCATGTTCCGCCCTTTCGTTTCCCTCCATCCCTACCAACGTTTCCTCTTCTACCCGGTTAGCGCTCTCTGGCGATACAACCCCGTCATCCCGAATTTCCCCTTCCTCCTTATCTCCATCTTCCTGAGCAACCGACTCTGATGAGTTAACCTGATCCCCTGTATCCACCGAAGATAAGCATTGCAACAACGTTTTGAACTCATGATTCTCTATTTCAGTTACCCATGTTTTGTAGGTTCTCCCCTGACAGACCACATCAACATATTTGTCGATCCGCCTTGCATCTTTGAACACTATCCCTACTAACCCGCATGAGTTATCAGCATCCTGCCAAGTAAACTTCGAATTTCCAACGACTTTCCCGAAGGTTTCTCCAATTCGATCATAGATTAAATTATCCCTAAGATGAATCGGAACCCCTAGGACTTTTAACCATACCAACCGCTCAAAACCCATCTCCTGTCCTTCCCATAGTACAGCAGACGAACACAAGTCGGCCCAGACCTCATCCTTTCTTCTAATAAAATCCAATGCCACCCTCTTCTCCTTGAAGACTATTAGTAGCCTTAGTCCCCCAACATAACTTACCGGACATTCACCAAAACCTGCTTCAAGCAGCATCGGGTTTATCCTTTCCATTGCCTGGATATCCATAACGTCCACAAGAACCGACCTCATCATACAATGGTTCGGGTACATTGGTAAGTTATCGTTTGCAACTACTGACTTAGTACCCGATGAACCGGCCACTGTATCTTTATACGTTCTCTGATTATTAACAAACCCCATTTCCTCTCGTCCGACACCGGTGCAACGTAAGGAGCCACCTGGGGCTCCATTCTCCTGTAAACCTTGTTTTGCGATCTGTACTCCCCCCCCCCTTTAGCCGGCTGAGAGTTTCCCTTCTGGTGGTCCTTTTCGAATCGAGCTATAGATACAGACAACTTGGCTTCGTAAATTGTCACCGTGTTCATCTTCTTTAGAACCTCCCCCACGTCAAACTCACCTTAATATCGGATAAAACCGACCTTAATATCGGATAAAACCGAAAAATTTTCCTCTTACGTCACGTTTCTTTGCAACGTACGCATCTTTAACCCTCCCATGTGGCATGAATGCCTTCCAAAGCAACGACTTTGACACACCTCCCGGCAGGTTTGTTACGAAGAATGTAGTTAGTTTCCGGTTGGTTCTCGTCCGGTAGTGGACGTCCCTCCATTCTTGCCCCCACATTCTCTCACTTATGAGGCATTCTAGTAATTGTCATCCACTCTCTCCCATCAAGAACCCATATCCCAATTTTCCCCTGGTATGTTGGTAGGGATGGCAAACGAACTCAAATCCTACGGGAAAATCTGAAACATTCAAATAGGTATTCGGGTATTGGACTAGTTCTAAAAATTTATGGTATTAGGTGATACTCCTAGAAACATACATACTTGTTAATCAGTGCATTTTAGGTAAACATTACACTTCGTATTAATTACTACGTAAATACATCGGTATTACTAAATAATATGTGACTTTGGTGTGTTCTATTTTATGACCACATGAGTTAAATGATATAATCTTAGTAAATTAATGGTCAAATCTAAAATTAATTACTTTAGTTAAGTTTAGTTTAATTTTTTTTTGGAAGGAGACTTTCTCTGTATAAGACCGAATTGGTCTCCGGGGTCATGTCAGACGCGATGTTCGATCGGGCCCCGGTCGTTGCGCAAGCTGACTTCCGCCCGGAAACCATACTGCCCCCACACGAGAGACTTGCTGGGGTAACAGCTGGGTAAAACCGGGTTGCCCCCAAGACCGCACCATGCCTCGGTAGGAACGATCCATCATTGGGACTCCCACCCCCCGTATGCCGCAGCCGGGAGTCGAACCGGCGACCTCCAAGGAGGAAGCCGGCCCAACTTAACCCAAGTGGGGATACCCAACTGGGCTAGGAGGCGGGATTAAATGGATTCAAGTTAAATTGGAATAAGAGTGATACACGATGAATTACAAATCTATACATATAATAAAAGAAACTTGATTAAGGACACATGTCAATATCTCAATCATTCTTAATTTATGTTTCTCACCTAAAAAATAAATAAATAAAAAAATAAAATAATCATAATCATCTTATTGTTATTCTATTCCTAAAAATAAGCCATATTCCTAGATATTTAAATAACATAAATTATATCTTGTCTATCGATAAAAATTGAAGTAGAAAAATCATTAATTAATTAATTAAATTAAGATTTTTTACTTATAGTTTGTTAGTTTATTTTAAGAAATTGTATATATAGTTAGGTTTTTAATTTTTTTTTTATTTTGTTAAATATTATGTTATAGTCTTGTGTATTATATGGATCCAATGGATTCAATAATGAAAATTGTTTATTTATATGTTTTAAATAACAACAGATAATCATGTTTACACAGTCCTGGACTGAATTTAAATAAATTTCTGTAAGGTCTAAACTTTTAAAAATGAAACTAACGAACTTCATTAGGCAAAGTACCAAACGGGTCGAATAATTTAGAAGTAAAATTCTGCATTTAACTTCATATTAACTAACAAAAGAGTTTATACCCCAATATTTCATAAAGTATTAACCAAGTCTTTAACTACAAGTTTAATACCTAACCACTACCGGGTTGACTTACATACAAAAGACCCGTTTTAACAAAAACATTTAACCAAAAGTTTAAACCATAAATAGGATCTTCGCGGAAGCGTGCATCATGAGTGTGTTCGATCCAAGTAGTGCCATCGATCAAGTAGCCTTTCCTACATACAACCAAACCATTAAACATTTTAAATCATAAATTTATAAGACATCAAATTATTAGTCGAACCACAATAAGACTTTTTAAACCTTCTTCCAAACATGAAATTCTCATCTTGGCGCATTGCCCATTCAACTCATTCAACCCATATCCTTAACATTTTTCGGCTTACACTAACTCATTACAATTACATGATAACATCTCCAAGTTAATAACATTTCAAATTAATACATACTAATAATATTTTATGAGCGAGGGAACTTACCTTTACGTTGCCTTGTTTGTGACCCGGAATGGCTCGTTTCCTCCTTTTTCACTCCTACATTTTTTTACAATCAACATAGTTTAATCTCATGTCTTCGTTCCCATTCTTTTCTCCACATAATCAAATTAACAATCTATCATTTACCAAGTCTAATCATCTATCATTATACACACATGAGATCATCTTTGTCATATAGAAATCTTTGTTCAAGGCATTTCATCAAACACTTGGTGTGCATACCACTAGTAAAGCATAATGTACAAGTAATCTATGCACATTCCTACTAATTCATATCTTGGATCATCAAATCAACTAAGCTCACATAATATTCATCCTATATCAATTTCATTTATAAATAGTCTACTACATATACATTCATACATCAACATTGTTCAAATCTTGCACCTACATGATCATTATACTTCATCTTCCTATCACTACAAATGGGTTTTGTTTCAAATCATCAAGATAATCAAATTCAAGCATAATCCATCTTCTACATGATAATTCCAAACAATATTCATGCTTAATTCCATATAATTTCATGGATTGATTACAACCCACTACATGAAAGATCATCAAATCATGAAATTCAACTTACCTTATGTTAGAGACACTTAGATGATCAAGAATCTCAATACATGCATTCAATTTCAGGCCTAGAACCTTTTTGATTTGCTGAATTTCTTGTTGTTGTTGAAGGAGAAGGTTTTTCTCCTTCTCTCCCTCTCTCTCGTACCATATACACATACACACACTGCACTCTCTTTTTTTTTTATTTTCAATCTTTCATTCAATTATACACTTTCAACCCCTATAGTTTCATTTGTTATTTATTAAAGCACAACTTTCATCCTTTCTACACAAAGTCCATTCCACTTAACTTAGTTAATCACTAAAGTTATTATTTTACATACCTAAATGTTTAAAGGCACAATAATTAAATTACACATTTTTGGGGTGTTACAAGTCCACCCTCCTTAAAGAAGGTTTCGTCCTCGAAACCTGAATACGTACAGTTTAATAACACGCATACACATTACGTAGTCCAAGTCTTTTGGGTATAAATAGTCCTACTACGAACATACATACCTTACTACTCGAACTCTTACGTATAATTTACATGCTCTCAAATCTGTTTAAACAAATGCTAATCACAACACCTATGCGTGTGATTCTTTTACATACTAGTCTACGCGTACACTCATGTCTTACTACATTCAATTTCGGTTTACACATTAAATTACATCCTGTGCATGCACATTCACTTAACTTTCCTTGGAACACCCTATTATAATAGGCGCACCATTCCCTTCCTTTTTTTTTTTTTTTTTTTTACTACTAACAACTTTGACCCGTTTGCCCCTACGTTGAGGTTTTACCGGATTAACATCGAGCGACCCTTACAACCATTCTCATCCTAGCAATTCCATTATTTGTGCATCCTTACTTGATTTCAGTTATTCAAATATAGATAACTTTATCTAAACAAAATAAGAAGCGAGATCGATAGTCACTTACATTAGGCGTTCGTATTTGTGATCGCTTCCTCGCCTCCTTTTGACCCATTTGCCTTCTGTGCTTGTGTCATCTTGTCATGATGCTTATCCTTACATGTCGCCACATTCACATTCTCGTTATCATACAAGATTTTATATTTCACCAATCATATCAAGTTCATATCTCGCATTTTCACTTATCATTGTAACAAGCACAAGGCATAGATTCAACAATGCATCATTCTAGATTCACGCAAATTTTAATATATATCATCAAGTATAACATTCAAGGATCCATCATGCATCATTCAATCCTTCTGTTCTTACAATCATATTAGGATTTCTAATCATATTATTCTCATATTCGTTGACTTTTCTGAAAAGTCAACGATCAAGTATGTAAACTCCCGACTTAGGAACATATGTCCATATCGATGTAGTTGGTAATGCTAATGACACCATAAACCTTTCGTACCCATTTAGTGAAATACATACTACCATGTAATCTCCTAGTTACATACACAATACACATAATCAATTTTACACATGTTAATACTTTCATTATCTTACATTTGACAACCACATACAAGGTTAGTCAATTAACATAATCATAACATCTTCATTCACTAGCAAATTCACCTGTTTTACTTTTAGCACATATTCACTTCTTAATTGCAAATTAAGTAATTATTATAACACATGACGAGTATCACTCATTCAAGTACAATGTACAACTCCCTAACGCTTAATCTTTTCCAAAATATACATTCAACCCGAATTCTTGTTACGAGTTCCATTTATAGCACATTCTTCAAGTTCATTACTACTAATTACATTATTATCATATTTCATTCACATATGTCAAGTCTTTCATACAATCTCACATCCTAACTTCTCTTAAACATTTCATCATTGATATAGTTATCACAACCCAACCATTATTTCCTTCTTAATCATTCGTACTTGTCTCGAGAGTTTAACGTTGTTTTAGGTTTGTTACCGTTACATGATATAAAGTATAGGTTAATCTCCGCATAACTTCATTCGGGTCACCATGATTTGTTCGTTCATTTCATTCATTTTTTTTTTATTACTTGCTATGCACGCCTACGCCTTGATTAATGACATTGAGTTTGAACTAAGAATTTCGTTCTTTTCTTGACCTCTAAAGGTCAAACCTTCCAACCGCGTCATACTCGTGTTGACATTTGTACGTATGGAGACATTATTCCGTCCGTAACTTTCTATTTAACATTCATAAGTCAAATACTTTACTAACCTTATTATTTACATAAACAACGATTCGTGTCCTAGTTCAGTCCACCCCCCTTCGGGAGCGCGTGTCAAAAACTAGATTGATCTCGTCCATCCATGTAATGAGCTTCCGCTCGTGTGCATCTTTTCACCAACTCTACTAGTTTTATCATGCCAAGAGTTCGACCATCCTCATCTACAAATTAAGCGTTAGCACATTTCATTCAGTTTTCCTCAAACATGGTATTTATCAAATCATCCTGTTTACATACTAGTTCTTTCTAGATTCTTTTTAAAACATTAATTCGTTTGACTCGTTCGTAACGGGTCAATACATGACCGTTGCTTAATAAATCATTTTCATTTGTTTGACCCGTTTATGACAGGTCAATACATAACCATTCTTTAACATACTATTTTCATTCAAATATTCGTTGTATTCGGTGTTAGCTCACCTGTATTATATTATTTTTTTTTTCACAAATTTCTCATTAAATTGGTATACTTCATTACATACTTCGTTTCTTACGTACGACTCTTGCATTTCATAATTATATGCCAATTTCTACAGTTTGACTTTTCAAGGTCAATCTGCCATTTATTAATTTTGTACACATATATTGGGTCATGTGTTGCACTTACTTTCAATTCAAAACATACTAATAAAACATCATTTCGCCATTTTAGAAATTCGCGGACAACTTTTCTTTCTCATCCATACTTATGCCATTCTCCGGGTCGTAGTCCCTTATTCACCCCGACTCACATGAGTCGACTTCTAATATGTTTCTTATGAATTTTGTTTATGTGACAATTAGCTTTATCTCCCTTGCCATCATATTGTCATTGGTCTTACACTTACCCAAATAACCCGTTCGACTTCAACAAGGTCGAATCGTCAATATATTTCTAGATAGGTTAAGATTATTCCCTTTTTAAACGCAACTTATCCCTCACTTGCTCGCAAGTGCATCATATGTATCTATGCATCATGTTAGTTAAGTGCCCTACCTGACTCGACAAGGCTACCGACCCCACTTACTTACAATATTTATATACCTACCTTAGTAGGAGAAAGAAAGACATTCCTTCCCTCATTCTTACTCATTCCCACTTTATTTATGGATTTGAACTTTTGTTCTTCTTATGTGGTTGGTTCGCAGATACTTATGGATTCAAGTCTTTTCATTCTTACTTCTGACTCTTATATGTTCGATCCGTACTTGCTTACGGATTTTACCTTTCACTATTATACTCCATTCTTATAAGTTTAATCCGTATATCAAATACGGATTCAAACTTTTTCATTCTTATAAGTTTGATCCGTACTCACCCACATATTCAAACTTTTCATTCATACCTTTCGTCCTTATATGTTTGATCCGGACCTAACTACAGATTCAAACCTTTCATTCTTATGGAATACTCACATTTTCTTAAGAGTCTTACAACTCCTTTTATCCACACGTCAACCTACTTCCCGGTTCTACCGGACATACTAGTGATAATTATCACGGTCTCACGAATGTTATATACTTCTTATATTAATCACACATTCTTGTCTGCATCTACAAAAACATTCTAAATCAATACCATTTCTTACTTATTCAATTTAAAATTTCATTCTTACGCATACTTTATCATCCCTCTTTCAGCATACTTAATTTATTCTAACATTCTGACTTTCATAACTTTCCTTCCGTTCATTCTATAAATTGGTCAAAACGATCACGAATCATCTACATGCCATCAATAAGTCAAAGGACTTATTATTACATACATTCGTATCCTTCTTTCCGAAATTTTATATTCCCGAGACATATTATCATAGCACAATTCGAGTCACATGACTTCTTATCCGCCCTTACATGTTCCCAAGCGAAGGAGAAATTGAACATGTTCCATTATAAGTTGTAGGCTTACTTTCCTTTCTTATCTTTCTTTCTTTCATTCGTTCTCCTTACCTTTTTATACATCATTTGTTCTTAGTAATTCATTTTCATAAATCATAAACCCATCCAATCTTCCTTTACATCATTCTAAATACGTTAATTACTTTATTCGTTCGTGTTTGAGACTTCCCATTCTTTCCCACATTCATCATTAAAACATGTTAGCTATCATGAATTCTCAGTTTCATAATCAATTTGAGATGTTCCTAGCGTTTAATTGAATACTAGAACTGAATTAAAGAGCCTCGCATATCAAACAAACAAATCGGAAAAAGCAGTCAAGGAGGTGCCGTCGCCGACGGCACATGAGTGCGTCGCCGACGGCCTGTATAAAGTTGCGTCGCTGAAAAAGTGCGTAGACAGCAAGTTAACCCGTCGAATGAAAGGGTGCCGTCGCCGACGCCACAAGGGGCCGTCGCCGACGGTCTCTCCATTGCGCAGACGCTGATTAACTTAAAAACTTCATTTCCAGGCCGTTTTTCGACCCGAAACGGTCCCACGGAGTCCCCCGTAACATTCCCCTACATCTCAATAAATCTTTATTGTAAACTAACCATAATCCCTTCCCATTTCTAACTATAAGCATAATCAAAATTTACAATTTACTTACTTGCATAGCGCTTCGGAACGAACACACTTTCATACGAGCTTTCGGTTTGAGTTCAAGCATTTTAACTCTAATGCTTAAATCCCTCAAACCTCGGCTCTGATACCAACTTGTAAGGTCTAAACTTTTAAAAATGAAACTAACGAACTTCATTAGGCAAAGTACCAAACGGGTCGAATAATTTAGAAGTAAAATTCTGCATTTAACTTCATATTAACTAACAAAAGAGTTTATACCCCCAATATTTCATAAAGTATTAACCAAGTCTTTAACTACAAGTTTAATACCTAACCACTACCGGGTTGACTTACATACAAAAGACCCGTTTTAACAAAAACATTTAACCAAAAGTTTAAACCATAAATAGGATCTTCGCGGAAGCGTGCATCATGAGTGTGTTCGATCCAAGTAGTGCCATCGATCAAGTAGCCTTTCCTACATACAACCAAACCATTAAACATTTTAAATCATAAATTTATAAGACATCAAATTATTAGTCGAACCACAATAAGACTTTTTAAACCTTCTTCCAAACATGAAATTCTCATCTTGGCGCATTGCCCATTCAACTCATTCAACCCATATCCTTAACATTTTTCGGCTTACACTAACTCATTACAATTACATGATAACATCTCCAAGTTAATAACATTTCAAATTAATACATACTAATAATATTTTATGAGCGAGGGAACTTACCTTTACGTTGCCTTGTTTGTGACCCGGAATGGCTCGTTTCCTCCTTTTTCACTCCTACATTTTTTTACAATCAACATAGTTTAATCTCATGTCTTCGTTCCCATTCTTTTCTCCACATAATCAAATTAACAATCTATCATTTACCAAGTCTAATCATCTATCATTATACACACATGAGATCATCTTTGTCATATAGAAATCTTTGTTCAAGGCATTTCATCAAACACTTGGTGTGCATACCACTAGTAAAGCATAATGTACAAGTAATCTATGCACATTCCTACTAATTCATATCTTGGATCATCAAATCAACTAAGCTCACATAATATTCATCCTATATCAATTTCATTTATAAATAGTCTACTACATATACATTCATACATCAACATTGTTCAAATCTTGCACCTACATGATCATTATACTTCATCTTCCTATCACTACAAATGGGTTTTGTTTCAAATCATCAAGATAATCAAATTCAAGCATAATCCATCTTCTACATGATAATTCCAAACAATATTCATGCTTAATTCCATATAATTTCATGGATTGATTACAACCCACTACATGAAAGATCATCAAATCATGAAATTCAACTTACCTTATGTTAGAGACACTTAGATGATCAAGAATCTCAATACATGCATTCAATTTCAGGCCTAGAACCTTTTTGATTTGCTGAATTTCTTGTTGTTGTTGAAGGAGAAGGTTTTTCTCCTTCTCTCCCTCTCTCTCGTACCATATACACATACACACACTGCACTCTCTTTTTTTTTTTTTTCAATCTTTCATTCAATTATACACTTTCAACCCCTATAGTTTCATTTGTTATTTATTAAAGCACAACTTTCATCCTTTCTACACAAAGTCCATTCCACTTAACTTAGTTAATCACTAAAGTTATTATTTTACATACCTAAATGTTTAAAGGCACAATAATTAAATTACACATTTTTGGGGTGTTACAATTTCCGTCATTAAAAAGGCTTAAAATTAGTTTATATATGAAATAATGGTCATCATTATAAATCTAATATAAAAATGCTTTTGTAAAATCTATTTTTTTGTAAGGTTTAAACAATAAATATCATTATAAGTTCTAAATTAAAATATTTTGAGGTAAGTGTTGATTTTGTGGAAAGGTTTAAAACACCTCATCTAACAAAAAATATTGATTAGTTTAACATATATATTTAAGGGTCGAATATTAAGATAAATATTTTAAAATAAAAAATGTTGATAGTAACTAAATGAAATTATTTCTGCTTATTGTTTCTTAGCTATTTATTATTATTTATTAATATTTACTTTAGGAATATTTCATTTATTTACTATTTCTTTTTCCGGCATTTCTACTTTTTTTCCTTATTTAATAATTTAATATTTTATTAACTTAAACTCGTGTAATATACGGGGTTGTAACCTAGTTGATATAATAAATGGGTAACAATTAATTCATTTGTAATATATACGTTTGTTTGGCAGGAGACTTTATGGTATATACATGAGCCTCAAAAATAATAAAAGCACATGTATTGAGCATCGCAAATACATAAGCGTAAAACAAAAATAATGTTTTGGGCCTAGCAATCAAAGAGAAAACGACGAGGGAATTGAAAGGAATTATTGGGCTCCAAATCTTCAACTGAAATAAATCATCGGCCCAACATGATATAAAGTGAGTTTGCTGGTGGAAAATTATAAAAAGGGTATTCAACGGCGGAAGAGGGGAACGCAAAGAGGAAGAGGAGAGTTGGGAGTTCGACGGTTGGGGACACACGGAAGGCAGCCGTCTGTGTACACGGTTCAAGGCATGAGTGTTTAGGTGGCTTTTTTCAAGCATACGGTTCGTAGGGTTTAATACTTTTCTCAATTTATTCATGTTTGGATTTGTTTTTGACATTGAAGACGTCTATAAACAATTTGATGTGTTGGTTTATTTAAACTATTTGCATGTGTTTTGAGTCCTTGCTTTACAACTTGTTCGGTTGATGGACAAGACCTTGTGGCTTGTTAAGTGACATAGAGTTGGTTGACTCACATTAGTAAATAGGGTAATTGAACTGTAAAAGATCTGATGACAAATACCTGTTTTTGATTACCACTTAAATTAACCGACTTTTCAGCACCATGTCTATGTGGTGTTCAATTAATGATTAAACTGAGTTTGCTGTGAATCTAGAATCTGAAACTTGGAGGACGTTACCTTTACCTCTTGTGACTTTTCTTGGATGATTGATTTCTAGATTTTCACATTAAACTCTGTTTTTTTATTCTTATTAACTAGTAAACCTTGACCACTTGTGTTGATTTTGTGAAACGTTTATTATATTTGAATTGTTTGTCACTTATCAAGCGTATTGGCAATTTCCTTGCATCGCTAGCGGATTGGTAAATTGATGGATAATTGGTATAATCAAACGGGTTATTAGGTTGTATGATAAGTCTTAAAAACTATCTCTAATAATTAATCAAAGTCATTAATTCCAATGCTGTGTCTATGTGGTGTTATGAAAGACAGTAGACGGGCAACAAGCTACGTCGAGGAACCAAATGTACAAGCAAAAAACTATCACATCAAATATTGTTTATAAACATTGTTTATATATAATAAATGAAAATAAGGGTGCGACACATGTCATATATTTAGGGTCTCTAGATTTGGTTTTTAGATTGAAAATAACGAGACATTATTTTAAAATACTTATTTTTTCAAATTTATAAGTCGCCAATTTCTACAATATTTTTTTTTAATTTTCATTTACAATTACAATAATTTCCTTTTTAGATTTTCGTTTACAACTTTTCCCTATATGATTTTTTATTTATTTATGATATAATTCATTTGTATATTTGAAATTTAGTTTGTGACCGAATTTTTTAAGGGTGTACTATTAGCACACCAATGTGCCTATATGCACACCAAACCCTAGTTGAATCAGGGTTTACATACGCTGCGTATAGATCTATACGCAGCGTATAGGGTTACCTCTATACGCTGCGTATGGAACTATACACAGCGTATATAAACCATGGATTTCAGAGCTTTATCAGCAATCATTGCACAGAAAAAAAGCGTTTATATACGCTGCGTATATGTCTATACGCAGCGTATATAAATGTTTTTTTATAAACATTTATACATTATTGGTTTTAGTAAATTTTATAAAAAAAAAATTCTATTTTAAATAAATAAAAACATAAGTATTTCTTACAAGCTTTTTTATACAATATTAATCAATTTTATACGATAAATATCGTATCGTATAGGCGTAGTATAGGTCACGTATTAAACCTCGTATAAGCTTATAAGTGTGATATCGTATTGTATAGGTGTAGTATAGGTCACGTATTGACCTCGTATAAGCCTATAAGTGTGATATCGTATCGCATAAGTGTAGTATAGGTTACGTATTGACCTCATATAAGCCTATAAGTGTTATTGTATCGTATAGGTGCAGTATAGGTCACGTATTGACCTCGTATAAGCCTATAAGTGTGATATCGTATCGTATAGTGTAGTATATGTCCCATATAGCTCCCTTATAGGCCTATTGGTGTGGTTTAGGTCCTGTATAAGCCTATAGGCATATACAAGACCTATAGGAAACCTATACGAGAATTATACTACACTATACGATACGATACTATACTATATGATACGATATAACACCCGTATAGGCCTATAGGTGTGGTTTAAGTCCCGCATAGGCCTATAGGCATAAACAAGACCTACAGAGAACCTATACGAGACTTATACTATACACTATACGATTCGATATGATGCAATACGATACGGTACTATAGGATACCATACAACACTCGTATAAGCCTATAGATGTAGTATAGGTCCCTTATAGGCCTATATGTGTGATTTAGGTCCCGTATAGGCTTATACGTGTGGTTGAGGTCCCGTATAAGCCTATAGGTGTGGTTTAGGTCCCATATAGGCCTATAAGCATATACAAGACCTATAGGAAACCTATACGAGACTTATACTTCACTATACGATACGATACGATAAGATACTGTTCTATACGATACGATATAACACCCGTATAGGCCTATAGGTGTGGTTTAGGTCCCCTATAGACCTATAGGCATATACAAGACCTACAGGGAACCTATACGAGACTTATTATATATACACAATACGATACGATACGATACGATGTAATACGATACGATACTATAGGATACCATACAACACTCGTATAAGCCTATAGATGTAGTATAGGTCCCTTACAGGCCTATATGTGCGGTTTAGGTCTCGTATAGGCTTATATGTGTGGTTGAGGTCCTGTATAGGCCTATATGTGTGGTTTAGGTATCGTATAGGCCTATTGGTGTTGTTTAGGTCCCGTATAAGCCTATACGCATATACAAGACCTACAGGAAACCTATACGAGACTTATACTACACTATACGATACGATACTATACTATACAATACGATATAACACCCGTATAGGCCTATAGGTGTGGTTTAGGTCCCGTATAGGCCTATAGGCATATACAAGACCTACAGGGAACCTATACGAGACTTATACTATACACTATACGATACGATGCAATACGATACGATACTATATGATACCATACAACACCCGTATAAGCCTATAGATGTAGTATTTAAAAATAATTAACGGTATGATATTTAAACGTTTATAGCATTCGAACCGCACTAGAAATGGTATAATAATTTTATTTAAACGATAACAATATAATATATTCGAACCGTATATACGTTTTCCAAAACAATTTAACGGTATATAATATTATTGGTATAACATTAACGGTTTTATATTTTAAGCGATTTAACGTTGGAACCGGGTGAGAATTTATATCACAAATACATCAAAATAGCAAAAAAAAAAATCTGATGGGTTATATACGCTGCGTATAGCTCTATACGCAGCGTATATAAACCCTTGTTTTCTGTGCAATAATTGCTGATAAGGCTCTGAAATCCATGGTTTATATACGCTGAGTGTAGCTCTATACGCAGCATATAGAGGTAACTCTATATGCTGCGTATAGACCTACACGCAGCATAGGTAAACCCTAAGTGTGCAAATAGCAAACCAAGGTGTGCAGATAGTATGAGCCTTTTTTAATCAATTTCACAATTATATTTTCCTTAATTCGTATACACACTAATTGCAAGACTCGTCACATTCCATCACTATTTTATTGTTTTTAAAATAAAATAAAAACCAGCATATTTAAAATACATTAAATCAAATAAACCAACATGAAAAAAAAATATATTCATATTTAAAAACTAAAATAAAAAACTACTCTTCATCGAAATCAGGTAATTGGATATCATATTACCAATCTATTCCGTTAGATCATGTTGTAGTCGAAAATGGGTGTAAGGTGTCGGAGGGTCCATAACGTAGTCTGATGATATTGCGTGCCCCCATCCTTTAGATCATATTATGCAATATGATACACGCGTACAACACGCTCCTTATTTTCTGTTGTTTAACTGTACGCACCAGTTGATCAAGTATACCTCATTTACCTTTCAAAACACCAAACGTTCGCTCAACGTCTTTTCACGCCGATTCATGTAACTTCTTAAACATTTTTTCTTTGGCGTAGGTCAGAAACGGATAAGCCTTTACAAAAACAGGCCAACTCGGGTAGATGCCATCAACAGGATAGAAGTCGCATCTATAATGTCTCCCATTGACCATCAAATGACACGGCGGTGCGGTTCCTTGTAACTCGACATTGAATAATGGTGATTGATGTAAAACATTAATGTCGTTGTTTGAACGGGAGCGCCAAAGTACGCATGCTAAATCCATAAATCATTCAACACCACCACTTTAAGCATGACCGTGGGTTTTTTGTGATCACCTCTCATAAACTGTCCTCACAAACATCGGTTTTTTGTGGTCACCTTTCAACTTCATTCCTTAAAAAAAACTTGGAAAAACAGATCTTTTCCAACTTCTTTTCACTTCTTCCTTTAAAAAAAACTCAAGAACACAAATATTTTCCAGATCCTTTCTACTTTCTTTCACTTCTCTTTTTATTAGGACCCAAGAACACAGTCATAATCACCATCTCCATCTCCACACTCATTATATTTCATCCCTAAATGAGAATGAGTTTTTTAAATAAAATGTAAATTTGCAATCTTAATGATTAGACACATGCTAAAAAAATTAACAAGTTTTTTTGTTAATAGGTTGTTACTTTTGTGCATCAAATATTTGTTGATCTTGCTAACGTTAATCAACTTATTTTATATTTTGTATATATAATAATTAGGCTTCTATCGTATTCACTATGGTCGGCCCGTCCGTACGTATTATATGCATGAGTCTTAGGAATTTCTATATATGTACATCATATTATATATTAAATAGTGATTAATATTCTACTAAACAAACCAATCCTTATGGTGTATACGGCATCTATCACCAACTTATGTATATTGACTTTTGACGACGTTTTAATTAACGTTATCATAAAATGACTTTTATAATTAAAAGATAATAGACTCCATGATTTCCTAACATCATGTTTGTTATGTTGTAAAATATTATAAAAGAGTGGGATCATTATTTGGTCTTTATTCTAATTTTTTTGTTTTTTTACTTATTTCTTTTTAATCGTTTTGGTACTGAGTATTTGTACTAGTTTATTCGGAGTAGAAAGTAAACAAAAAAAAAAGACCATAAATGCATATGTTGGATCAGTTCTGTTTAGACATAATGGAAAACGTGAAAACATACCTGATTGCAGCAGTACAGGCTAGCAGAGAATTCAGATGGAGACGCAACAATAAGGTTTGACATGATTGTCATCTTGATCTGGTTCCTCCTTAGGGTGCAATCTAATGATGGTGGTATGAGAAACCGATAAAGGGTAATCGGTTAGGAGATGGAGGCGAGATTGATGTTATGAGTAATTAGGGTTTTGTGTAATTGTCTAACCCTTTAACCTCCACATTATTCTCCTTATATATGCACCCAGGAGGAAACCTTAATTAGTTAATAATGGTAATAAGGCCCATCAACAATTACCAACTAATTATTTAATGGATTGTTATATATTTTGATCCATATAATGTAAATGATTATAATGGCCATATATAAATAAATATATTATTTATTTATTCTTACATTCTCCCACTTGGCCGAGTAATCATTTACTATGAGTGTTAGATAAGCCTGATCAGGAGTTAACACTCATCTTAGCCTTAAACAAGTACTATAGCAGAGAAATACAGCCGTAGAATCATTACGCGACTCAGGACCCCCATTAATCATACTATAGCCTTAATTTAAAACCTAATCGTCATGATCAAAATACGCATAAGCCCTTTGTTTGATTTGTATCTTTATTTGTCTATATGCCATTATGTCGACTTGACATATTCTTAGAGACATACAAAATCAAACTGGTGAGGAAAATTAACTAATACTTAGTCATTCATAGTACGATATGCAATTTCGCACGACTATTAATTAATACCCGTCTATGAGCTCTCTTAATAAGACTTATGGGTAATAGCCCTTCAGTTATAGGATCCTTAAGCATATCATGAATGTATTCGATACAAAACTTAGTTTCCTCAATTCGTTCATAAACGAATAATTAATTGCGTATCGAAATTTAATGCAGCACCTCTTGAACTGTTACTGTTCAAGGAGTTATGGTAGCTGACTTTATCACACTAATTCTTCAAAACATTAAATATATGGAGTTAATAAACTTATGAGTCCACTGATAAATTTCCAACAACACTTAGTGACTATATTATGTCCTTATAACTTAGGTTGTTAATATGAGTGCATTATGACTCCTCCATAAGATAGGTTTTGTCTGCTGACATAAAGATATACCCGAAATTACATTTTGTCATCTTTGAATATCACAAAGTTAGAGTAATAAACCGGTTTTTAGTTCTCACTTTTCTTCAAATTTTAGCCTCTCGTTTCTTTTAAAGATATTGTAATACTCCATTAGATGCTTCACATTAATCTAGACAAATCTAGTGTGTGGCAATGTGAGTAATATCTAAACGAGTATAGACTTAAACTTACATAAGGCTTCCAATTAATGAAGCTTAAATAAATAATCTCATTTATCCTATTATCCTCTAAAGGAGAGCAATATTGTTTGTTACATATGTAAGGACCCATTTAAGGTTAAACTCATGGAACAGAACTAAAGTCCCATTGGGTCTATCTCAGCTTGTTATGATATCAATCACGTAAGAGATATCTCGGAGATCTATTATATCAAAGTTTGTGTTAAAAATGCTTTGAATTATGAAATATATACTTGTCAAAAGAATATCATATATATTGGCAAGTTTATCTTAGTTGCTCCCACTCATTTTGAGGTAGGTACATTAATCCACTTGATTGTTGATGAAAATAATTACATTAAGATTTCATCACATTATGACGTTTGCATTAACCCATACATGGATTTTATTGGCTTATAAATAAAGTGTTCTTTAACCTTCAGATTAGAACTTTCAGGTTGTCTTATGAACATGTAAATATGTCAGCCAGTTATTAGGGAAAATTGTTTTTAATGTTCATCTAATGTAGCTTTAAACTATTATAAGCTACTAGAACATTGATGATCCTCAAAGAAATCTTGATAATTTATCTCTTCCTAAGTATAACCTTTGACAATCAATCATGCTTCTTAGTGTCTTAACGTTTATATATCAGGATTTGGTTTAGTTATGAATACTCTTAGGTAACTCAATCAAATCCCAAACGTTATACGAACACATAAAATCAGTTTTACTAGAAAACTGTTTTATTCCATTTAGAAGATTGATTGACACTAATGGCTTAATTTGAAGAGATTGGATCAGTAAACTTTTCCATAATCTATTTCAACTTCAGTTAGGGAGGTTATGTAATCATCAAAGTTAGTAGGCTTTTAAACCTAGATGACCTCCTGAGTTGATTATTGGGTTTTAAAAGTTTCAGCTTTATGGATTAGCTCTTGGTTAGGTTGCTATCATTTTCATTCTAAGGTTTGTAAGAGTTGGTGCGGTATGGTGTACAAGAGGTGTAAGCGGAGTTAAATTCAAAGTGAAATTTAATGACACTCTTCCCCCCGCCTCTTGTATTCCTTACAAATCATGATAAGGACTTTGACTGCTCCCACTAACCTTAGAAAACTTTAGGAGCTCAGCATGCTTAGGGTCAATATTTAACGACCAACAAATTCTAATAGAGAAACAAGTTAATGACGTTAGTCGTTGTGATTTCTCTTGTTGAGGATTATGTTAGTTTAGGTAAGAAATCTAAGTGTGCCCACAATTAAGCAACAATGAAACTTTTGTAAGAGTAGCATTAGATTTTAATGAGACAAGTTTTGATAGAACAGTGTCGTGATGGAGCGGTGTCTTATACAAGAGATGTAAATTTAGGTAATGTAAAATTTTCACTCCCCACCTCTTGCAACTATTGCAAGTTATTATTAAGACACTTAATGCTCCCACTGATCTTTAATATCTCTAGAATGCTATAAGAGAAGTTTCAATGAGCTATGTGACGTGGGAACCTATCACATATACGTTAGACTTTATTTGACTTCTTTAATGTCCAGATATAATAAGAAACTTTAGGGACATTTTTAATAGAAATCTTATTAAGTATATATATGAATAGATTTCTTCTAAGACCGTGAGCCATATGCGACAAACTTTAGATACAAGTTGATAGTCTTTTAAATGATAAATGAATTATGTCTGAATATTCCATTTGGAATAAGTTCCACGAATGTCAATGAATGACTTATGATGGACACATACTTATTCCTTAAGCCAAGTAATATTTAGGGCTGTATCGTCATGATTTAAAATCACTTAGAATGAGATTAGATGAATAATCATCCTCATCAACCATGTCATGATTTCTCATGAATTTTGGTTATAATGGATGAAATTTATCAGTCTCATTTTCCTTTTGTCAATTTCTCATTTGCATGATAACAAAAGTTGTGAAAATGTAAGGTATCATCTAGTTTTATTTTAGGAATGTTTCTATCCAGATATTTAGAACAAATAAGATGAGAGTTTAAGATAAGTGTGACTTTATGTTGACTATGCAAACCTCACAATCTTCATAACATAACCTAAGTAATGATACTGTATTCTGATTAATCTTCAGAATATGTAAGGTATCAAAAAGCGTTGTTAGAAGACTGCTTATTATGGTTCTTATAGTCTTAACATTTAATTTTGTCACTAACTCTCACGTTAGTTATTTGTTGACTTCTGGTAAGGAAACGCTTAAAACTAGAGTCAACTAATCATGTGTTAATTGGAATATTAAAATTATCAGACTTAAATATCATTATTAAGTGACTATCTAATTAATTTATCCAAGTGTTCTTTAGAATAATGGATAGTCTCGTTGCTTATGTCTAGTCTAATGGCATAATTATGCAGTGAGATTTTCCCTTGAAGAACCTTAACGTTGGGATTAGCACTTGTAATTTGTCTATGGACCTTAGGACAATCCTCTCTTAAGGTTTGAGTGGTTGTAAGGTGAATAACATCTTATTTTCCAGTTTCAAACATTTATTTCTTTGTACATATGTTGCTTATCAACACACTCGTTATACTTTGGTATTTTTAGGTGTTATAGTTGATTTAAAAGGCATCAAATTGTACAAGTGAAAATCTTAGTATGTAATGTACTGGAAAAATGTACTTATTTCCATGCGTAAGCCCTTAACTTTATGGGTCATGGTATTGTACATTATTATGTATTCACATATACCACTTAGCTTATAGTTTAGAACTTTAAATGAAGGCATGCATATTAGGAATTCTTGTGATTATTCCACAATTATAGATTAGTCTTAGAAAAGACTTAATCTGGAATAACTTTAGTGATAGCAGTTATGTTAGAGAGTTCTTGATTATCATAAGAGACATCATGTTTGATTTATCCTATTCATCATGCTCTACTTTTATTCTGTAGTGCTTTATCAGAAGAGAGCAATAGGATCATAGTGTCTTAAGAGATAATCAAGGATTTAATTTAAGAGCCAATTCTTATAGAAACTTTAAGCAAAACATATTAGATTTAGGAATTAGAGTGGATGAGATATAGATTTATTCAAGAAAATTATAGTGAGTAAAATAATGGGACTAAGAGTAAGGCAGACAAAATGATCACAAAATTAATTAAGGATCATTAATATAAGGATCATTGTGTGAAGAGATTGTGATATGTCTATTACTAACATCAAAATAATAGACTTATTTAAAATTCTACTTAAACGAAGACAAATCAGCTTTGGCCAGAAGTGTAATCATTTAAGCATGTGTGCAAAGTAATCGTGACAAATCAGCTTTGGCCAGAAATGAGACAATCACTTTAGTTATGCACTTGTCAAGCATGCTAAACATAAATGAATTAAATCAGCTTTGGCCAGAATTAAGACATTTCACGTTTGTAATGCATACTCAACATAGCTTTTATAATACTTGAACAATAAATAGATGCATCAAATCAGCTTTGGCCAGAAGTGATACATCAAAAGCTCATTCAAGTTAAGCCATTTTGGTTTTGTAAAAGATTATTTGATCCTTATTAATTAACTAAGTATTTACAAAAACCAATTATTTAGTAGCAAACCACCTGTTAGCGCTGGGGTTGCAGAGGGGCAGCGTGCCCCCGCACGGGGTTCGGGGCGGAGCCCCGAGCTAAATCTTAGTTCACATTAAACAACCTAAAATAATGAAGTTTCGAGTGAGATCTCGACTCAGTTATGAGACCCCGAGTGAGATCTCGAGTCAAGTCTCGACTTAGCTTATAACATTATGAGGTCTCGACTCATTAATGGTCTCGAGTCGCAACCTCAGTGTCTCGAGTCGTAATCATGGTCTCGACTGCTGTGAATTATGAGATCTCGACTCCTTATGAGGTCTCGAGTCGCAACCATGGTCTCGAGTTGTGATGTTGTGGTCTCGAGTTGTAGCTTTATGGTCTCGAGTCGCAACCTTATGGTCTCGAGTTATGACCTTATGGTCTCGAGTCGAGACCTTTGTCTCGAGTTGTAAAGATTGAAGCCCTTAGTCGAAACCTCAGTAGTCTCGAGTCGAGACCTTATGATCTCGAGTCGAAATCGTTGTCTCGAGTTATAAACATTTGAGAACACTTATGATTTCGAGTCGAGTTCGTGTGGTCTCGAATCGAGATCTTGGTCTCGGCTCGTTAAAGGGATCTCGAAACTTCCTGTTATAGCTGTTAGTGATAATAACTGAAAATTCGAATTCTAAGGGATTTTGAGATATGGTTTCCTGTTTTAATGATGATCTAATTTTGTCAAAATATTTCGAAAATTTTATCTGATTATCAATTAACAGTTTTCGAATAAACTTAGATGATAAAATTGGATCAAAACAGGAAAAAACACTCAATAATCCTAATTACATTCCAAAACATAAAGGAATTTTCGAATTTTCTAAGAACACATGATGAACCCTAAAAAATAAAATAATAATTCTGGAACCCGAAATTTGAAAATTAAGGCTTCTAAACAGATTTCGGACATGAAATTTAACCTCGTTGATTTCGAGTTATATAATAAGTTAGTCTTTTTTTCCAGATCTTCAAGAATCAATGATTTCGGAATTTTATTAGGTCTCGAAACAGTAATTTCGAGAACAATGACCCGAAACATAGCTGTTAATTTTATTAGGCTTTCAAAATTCTGTTTTCCAGATTTCAATCCCAGAATAATGGATACGAAAACAGAACTGATTTATCAACATATGCTCTGATACCACATGTTGGATCAGTTCTGTTTAGACATAATGGAAAACGTGAAAACATACCTGATTGCAGCAGTACAGGCTAGCAGAGAATTCAGATGGAGACGCAACAATAAGGTTTGACATGATTGTCATCTTGATCTGGTTCCTCCTTAGGGTGCAATCTAATGATGGTGGTATGAGAAACCGATAAAGGGTAATCGGTTAGGAGATGGAGGCGAGATTGATGTTATGAGTAATTAGGGTTTTGTGTAATTGTCTAACCCTTTAACCTCCACATTATTCTCCTTATATATGCACCCAGGAGGAAACCCGAATTAGTTAATAATGGTAATAAGGCTCATCAACAATTACCAACTAATTATTTAATGGATTGTTATATATTTTAATCTATATAATGTAAATGATTATAATGGCCATATATAAATAAATATATTATTTATTTATTCTTACAGCATATTTAATAAAAGGGAAATGAACGTGTTGGAATTGTTATGGAGAAAGAAAATGTGTTGGAATCTATACGTAATTTCTTTTTTAACGGAATTAAGTTACACATGGACACAATCTGACCAAAATTTACCAACTTTTATTGGAAAATATTATATTGCATGAGAGTTCGGATACGAGAGGTTTCCAATTCGATGCCTACTATACAAATTGACGTGTTCGATCTGTTAAGTCTAATGTATCAATAAAACCTCGGGGAAATCGAGTTGCATTGCAACCAACGTGGCATCTTGTCAAGTCTTTGTAGTCGAGGAAGATCACCAAGCCCTTGCCGAATGAGGCACCGCCGATTGCTGGTGCACTTAGGGGTGCCCATCGTGCCGATTTATCAAGACTCTGTTACAACCGAAATGGTAGAACTGGTCCCAAAAAACTATCCTAGTGGGAGATGGTGTCATTTGGGTTATAAACGCACATTAGTTGCCCATACAACCGATGTGGGACAAGTCTCATACCTTGCAATAGATTCAGTCTAAAACAATCGACCCTTCTTAAGAACCAACGTTCTCATTAGGAAGGTCAACGTCCTCATTGGTTGTGACAGCTTCCTCCGTGGGCAACAAACGAGTCTGACTTTGGTACCATGGTTACAACCCAAATGGTAGAACTGGTCTCAAAAGACTAACCTAGTAGGAGAGGGTGTCATTTTTGTTATAAACCCCATATTAGTTGCCTATACAACCAATGTAGGACAAGTTTCATACCTTGCAATGGATTCAGTCCATAACATGAGCCTCATTATCTTTTGTTTCCTCTAGTTTTCTAAGTACTAAAATCAGTACACAACATTTCAGTTAGGGACTTTTTGTACACCTCTATTCAACATTGTCATCCCGACCGTATTCAATGTACACTGTATTAATAAACAGTGATTCTACTTAAAAAAAAACAATCCTTATGGTATATAATCTATCATAAAAAAAAGGAAGAAGAAGAAGATAACACAATAACAATTCCCCGTCACGCCAATGATCTCTAGATCAAGTGGTGGAGAGTTTGCATTTCTCTTGAGAGATTCAAGTTCGACTCTCACTTGGTGCAGAGTGAGGTATTGGTGGGCAATGATAGGAGACCCAGGGAAACCTGAGTTGGATCCTTGAGCCAAACGGGTTTTACCGGTAATTTCACCGTCGTGCCTACGGGCGGGTGGGTTACCGGGTTTTCCCCGGAATTGGTGGTGGACTCGGGTTACTCTCGGAGTACTCCGTTTGTCCAGTGGGTGCCCCGAGAGTACTTGGGATTGAGTTTGTTGGCCGTTCAAAAAAAAAACAATTCCCCGTCACCAACTTACATTACATTGACTTTTGAGATTCTTTTACGTTATTTAGAAAAGATTTTGCATTATTAAAAGACTCTTATTAAAATATAGTGATTTCAATGATTTCCTAACCTCATGTTTTGTTTTGTTTTTTTTTTAAACGGCAAAATTGCTTTATATCTATAATCTATAATATATTAAAAAGTAGAAGTGATGTACAAGATGGTAATTTTACCATGCGTATCAATTTTAAAGCATCATGTACAAGAAAGTAGAAGCTATTTTAGAGGGGTAAATAAGGAACTGGAACAAAAATTTTAAGACGCTTTGGGGCAATACAGGGATTTCACCCTACTCTATCTCATCACTGCGCATTAAGGATGGACTTTGAATATGCGACCTTTCGGTAGTCGGCCGTTCCCATCTCCTGATTTTCAAGTCTTAAAAGCTTACATCAATGGAGATGACTCTCATCTTCCCCCTAACCTGTTGTCAATTCTTACCTGAATCGACCAGATCTGAGATGGATAGATTGTTTAAAAAATCTATACATCTACACATACGAGAGAGAGAGAGAGGGAGAGACAAGATCCAGGGGAGATGATGACACGATTCAATGGCGGTTGAAGAAGATCCAACGGTGGCGATGGTGGTTTCAAGGTTGTGGTCGTTTATCTCATTTGTGCATTTTAGGGTTTGTGTTTTAGAACAGGGGAATCAGATATATTTAGGGTTAAATGGGGAAACCAAAAATTGGTTCTATATCTAGGCTGTTTATATTTATATCTTTCGAAATTATAGTAATTTCCTTACATCAATGAATTTCTCTTAAAGGTCAAAGCTTTGTTTTCAGGTGATCCTGCTACTACAATGAAGGTAATTTTTAAAATTATTAGTCATTGATTTTTATAAAAATTTCATCTTTATCTACAAGATTTGTAACTTACAAAATTTTGGTGCCACATGTATATGATCAGTTGATCACAGAAGAATAACAAATGTATGACAATGGTATAAATGTACTATAATCTATTGTGATGTTGAAACTACAGATGATGTTGAAATTAGTGGCTGAAGATTCCGAGCTGATGCCTTCAAAAAGGTTCAAGGAAGCTGATGGGTTGCATCAAATATAACAGTATTGATTTCAGTAAAGAGGAAGCTGGGAAACTAATTTGACGTAATTTGTTAAAAGATGTAGCTTTTGGTGTTTTTTGTGCAGAATATTAAGGTATGATACAGATACACTACATCTTATACATATTGCTCTGCTATTTTGTAAATTCTCAGTGTCTCCATTTAGTTTATGAGATTGTTAGTTGAGTTTATATGTATATATGTAATATTGGGTTTTAAACTCTTTATTTTCTTGAGTTTGGTAGATGAGTTTATGAGATTGTTCATTTACGTTATGAAGAACATTGAAAGGTCATGAAGGATGCTACATATGTAAAGGCGTCGTATAGTTTAGGGCGGCAACTGGCAACGGCATACCAGGAAGACAAACAGACGCAGGCGCTGCATCATCTTCTTCAACGGTAATTAATTGATTCCGCTCATCTTCTTTATATGGAGATTCGAGATTGCAACAGGTTAGAGAAACTCAGAAACAATCGAACAAAGTAATTGTTTTATTGTGATATCCCACTAGGTTTATATGTAATCCGTGACGAAAGAGAATATTGTTTTAATTGGTAAGACTTTCTTCACTGGACCTTTTGTTTCATGTTGATATATTAATAACTATATTGTTTTAAATGGAGAAGATGAGATTGACTAAAATACTGATGTATTAGCAGTTCTCTGATGTATTAGTCAAGTGTTTTTAAACTTACTGATGTAGTAGCAGTTCTGTAATGACAGAAAACATGAGTAAAGGATTGATCCTCATATGCAATGGATTTCTTATGTGACCCAATGTCGCGACCAAAATCCACCAGGTAGGTAAAGGTGATTACATATATATATGATGATTTGAAGTATAAAAGCCAGGTAGGTTAATGAGAGTAGAATATTGATTTGAAAGTATGGTTGAAATCACATCAGAGATTGGTTTTTCAAAGTACATCCTATGCTTAGTACTCAGGAAGATCAATATACTTTCACTATTGTGAGATTGATTTATTGAAACTTTTCTATTAGTTAATATTCCACATATATGCAATTTAGTGACACAAGAAACTTGTTAAATCATACAGTTTTCAGCTTTGAGGACCATAAGTAGGAAATAGGCGTACCTGGTAACGATTACTATCTTGGTTTTAAAAAGCGCGCCTGAGGCGTGCTTAAGTGCGAGGCGCACACCCTGGGGATTTGTCGCTCAGCGCCTAGAGTATTACAAGAAGCGCTAAAAAGGTGCACTTTTTTGGCATGAGACCAAATGTAGTTGTGGTTTTCAAGCTCCATTGACTGTAGATGTGTAAGAGACAGTGGGCGAGGCGCGGTTTGTGGACATGGATGGCTCAATGATGACTTAATATTTATGTCAATTATTAGTTTTGTTATGAAAACTTTTCTTATTCGTCTCCAAACCTGACTATGTTAACTCCAATGTATTGAGCTATTCTTTATCCCGCAGCAACGCGCGGGTATTCCCACTAGTATAAATATAAAAAGCCAGCTAGAAACTGGGAACAAAACAAACAAACGACAAAGAAAACAAAAGAACGAACCCTATTACATCAAATTAACCAAATCAAACGCCACCCAGTTCTCCCATTTCGGATTGAAGCTTCTCGACCGGTTTCTAATCCAAAGAAAAGCATCTTCTTTGATGGCCTCCACAGTCTTCGACATCGGGATAAAATAGTTTTCAAAAACCTTAGCATTTCTCGCATTCCATATTCTCCAAACTGTTGCTATCACGATGGTGCTCACCACCCGTTTCCAAATCCTCCCTCCCGGACAATCCTTAACATAGTTTATAAAATCCTGAATTGTTCCACAATCAGCCGGAAAACGAATACGGACCCTGGCTAAAACATTCCACCAAATACTTCTAGCCCACAAACACTTAATGAAGATGTGATCCGAACTTTCCACCTCGAGACCGCAACGAGGACATCCGATCTCCAGAAGCAACACTCCCCTGTGAACAAGACCTTCTCTAGAAGCAATCCTTCCTAATAGAACTCTCTAAAGCAAAATATTCGCTTTAGCAGGAGCCCAACTGTTCCAGGCATACTCCATATCATTAGCCGCACCCTCCAACTTTGCGTTTTCGATGTCTTTTCTAACCTGTCTGATTGAAAACAGCTCCTTCGATCCATTTCTCCATCTCCAATTACCGTTCTCTACCACTAGATTTTGCTGAATACTTAAGCCCAACTTCTCAAGCTCCTCTTCCATTTTCCCGATATCCTTCCACACACCTGGGATAGAATTTTTTAAAGGAATAAGATGATTCGCGGAGTCGTTTTTATGAACTGCAGCGGTAACCTTTGCCCAAAGTTGATTCGGGTTTGAGTTATACCTCCATCACCATTTCGTTAACATAGCGTAATTGAAATCCGTTATGCTCCCAATTCCCATTCCGCCTTTTAGCTTAGATTTCATCATCAATTCCCATCGAATCCACCTTAGCTTTTTACGCGAATCCATGATACCCCAAATAAAGTCCCTACGAATCTTTTCAGGTTTATTGAGGGTACTTTTTGGAGCAGCAAATAAGGATAAATAATAGGCCGGAAGACTTCTTTCCCATGCACATAAATGCATTTCCTAACATGCAACTGTTCGGTTCCTCCTCGCCATGGATAGTCGTCTTTCCAACTTCCGGCGACATTGTCGTGCTTACCATCTCCACCGACTCATCGTCCATTTTAGATGTCACCGCTACATCCTCCGGCGAATCGTTCTTCAAAAAAGCCGGACACCATTGTCCCGAAATTTCTTCGACCCAAACCTTGAAAGAGTGATCCTTCCAAGTTAAAGAAAATTCCTCTGAAATTCTCTTACCCGATTGAACCAGGACCGCCAAACGATCTTCCGCTAAATTTCCATCGGTTGCAGAGGCCTCAGAACTTACCAAAAGACGACCACACCTTTCACCGATTTTGTTAATGACGTGTCGATCCCACAGGCTAACTGGAACCCCGAGTATCTTTATCCAAGTTACTCTGTCAAACAGTGGAGGGAAACCTTCCCCCATGTATAACCTAGAAAACCATTGTTCCCAAAACTCAACCTTATTTCTCAGATAATCATCCGCCTCGTTATGATTGCTAAACATAATCAGAACCTTGAGCCCTCCCAAGTAACTAAGTTCTAATCCTTCTTCTAACAAGTCTTTTAAGTTATTGAGAATATCGATATCTTTGGCTTCTCCCACAAGAGACCTTAATTCCCACCTCCTTTTAATCTCTGTGTTTAAAGACGGTAATTCAATCTCCAAACTATTCGCCATATTCACCTTGCCATGATTTTTCACAATGGAGCTATACGATCTTTCCACACCGTGATTCATCGTTTTATCAATACCTTTGTCCTTTTCCTGGTATGCTTGTTGAACCGGTTCCACTCTACCCAGTCTGGAAAATACCGAAACTCTTTCCTCATTAACCTTCCTTTCATCCTTAGATCCATCTCTGTTAAATTTAACCAAATTAACATCAATCACCGCACCGTCGATCCTGATCTCCTTTAATTTTTCTAACTAGAAATTCACACCAGAAATCTTGAATAGTTTAATGAAACCGAATCTATTGCCAGTCCCATCTTTTTTCGCCAGAACAAAAACATCTTCCAATTCTTCAAAATGTCCAAAAGCTTTCCACAGCATTTCCCGGGTACAACAATCGGGAAGGTTTGAAATATAAAACGAAATGGTGTTTCTAAGTCTCCATTCTCTGCTCATGAATTTCTTCTCCTGTCTAACTTGTCTTTTGCTCAGAACATGATTCCAACCGTCATTTTTATAATAACCCTTCTTAATGATATTGGCTTGTTCCTCCATTTTCTTTTTATGCAGTACATTCAGATCAGTGTTATCAGCCTTGCCATAGGGGCCTCTCCTTCCCCTACGATCCATTAACAAGGATGAGAAACAGCAAAGCACACAGCCACAAGAAAACTATCACCCGAAACCAGAATCATAGGACTTTAAAAGGTTAATAGGATTCGTACCAATCTAGCTTAACTATCAAAATAGCCGCGATCGGTAACAGACCTACTAAGCAATCAAGGCCAGGAAACGGGCTTGGGGAAAAAACAAGGGGGAGAAACCTAAAACAGTCTGACCTAATCCTGCTAACAATCTCGTTACAGAGCAGCCGAAGAAGAGGTTGACCAATCACCGACTGTTATGCAGGAAGAGGGCAAGAACGTTTAAGGCACGGGATGTGGCGGAACGTCGGAGAAAGCGGTGGCGGCACGCCGGAGAAAACGGGGGGGGGTTCTAAAGTTCGAACAACCTCATGTTTTGTTATGTCATGAAATATAATAATAGAATTAAATCGACATTTTATATAGTTACACGTTTTTATTATAACTAATTACTTTTAATTGGTTCCTACGGTACGAGCATTGTATATGTTCTCTTCATAGTAAATATAATTGGATGAGTTTATTTAATTATACTTTTATATAAGGTGAAATAGATTTTATCATCTCAAACTAATCAATTTTGGCCGCTGCCACTCCGAACTTTCACTTTGGCTCTCACCACCACCCCCAACTTAACACTTGGGTTGTTGTGTCACCTTGTCGTTAACCAAACACAAACTAGGTTAGTTTTTTGCTGACGTGTCCAATTTTTTTATCAAGTGGCTTGTTTTTAATGAGGTGTCATGCTAAGGTGGCCAACTATTTTTTTTAAAAGAAATCTATAATTTTGTTAAAATTAAATTTACTATGACCTACCTCCATAACCTCTTGTCGCCACCACCACAACCTCCTATCACCACGATCTCATGTCTCCTACCACCACAACCACCTCCGTCACCACCACCATCACCTCCACCAGCCATCGTTACCTCTGCCACCGTAGATCAAAGCACAGATCTTGCCGGCAACCATAAAAATAACCAAAATCAACAAACACAACCCAAAATCAACAACAACCACAACCCAAAATCAAGCTTGAAACCCTACTGCTGCTTTTCAGCGACGAACCCTAGATTATCACAAAAGTCGTCCCCGTTAACAGCCATGGTTGGATCTGGTCACTTTGTAACTGCGATTCATGGTTTGTTTCCTTAGAGCTTCTTCTTATGAAGTTGTGTCTGGACACTGACGTCACCGTGTTTGGATTTGGGATAATAACAACCGATGATAGAAGAGGATTCTGTTTCGATAATGAACCTATTATTGCTTCTGGTTCTTCCTCTGCCGCACAGAATGAAGATGGAATTCCAATTTTCTTGATCTCGATAAAGGAATGGAAAATTGAATCTGGTTTGTCATTGGTTATTATTTGAGGTAATAATGGAATAATGGAAAGAAAACTGAATTTGGTTCGTCAATGATTATTATTGTTGCTTATCTTTACAAAGAAATGAAATGGTGGAGATCTGGTTGTTTTGACAAGAAGAAATAATGCAATAATGAAATGAAACAGGGGTAAAGAATATGCTCCAGATCCACGTCATCATGCCACGTGAGATAATAATTGACACGTAGATGATAAAACTAACCAAGTTAAAGGCTGGTTAACGACAGGGTGACACAGCAACCCAAGTGCTAAGTTGGGGGTGGTGGGAGTCAAAGTGAAAGTTCGGAGTGGCAGCTGCCAAAATTGATTAGTTTGGGATGATAAAATCCATTTCCCCTTTATATAATACATTATAAGAAAGAAGATAAACTCGTGATTAGTGAGAAATGGAAGGAAACTCTTTTATTATAAGTTGAACTGTAAGGAACTCGTTGAAAATGAAACTGTATTAGAACTAGATAATTCAACCCATGTGTTGCCGAATGCCGTGGGGAGGAAGGGAAAGTCAATCGGTATCACTTTCACTTATTACGAGCACATGCTACAACAAACGAAAAGAAAAACTCAAAAACTAAATTTGTAACAAAACTCTAAATATTTTTTTCTCGGCCATTTTGGTCATTTAACCCATTTGTTTCACTGTATTTTTCTTGTTTTTCTCTTTTTTTATATCTTTAAATTTATAATAAAAGAATCAAACTTCTGAATTTTTTTGCCAATGGATTTGTAAAAGAGGTAAAGGTTCAAATTAGGTAATCAGCGTTGAACAAACAAACGGTTAAAAGGCTCAAAATGACTACCAAGTGTATAATCGGGTAACAATAAACATTTCAAAACGTGTCAAAATGAAAATGGAATCATAAATTGCCTTAATCCTAAAATGAAAAGGTAATCCTAAATTGCCTAAGTTCCTTGGCAAGGACATCATTTTGATCGATGTCGAAAGGTTGGTTAAAAATAATGTTAAATTCAGTTTCTAGCTACTTTTACTAGTAAGTGTAAGTAAAGTGTCGAACCACCACGAGGAATCAGTGGAAAGTGTTAAAGTTCACATGCCTCGATAAATTGAACTATAAACTGTAAAACTGAGAATTGATTGTCGAAAACATATATTGGGTTTTGAAAGCAATAGTAGAAAAAGAGTAATAAACTCTGAGTGTCAAGTTTGTTAAAACACAATTGATCTAGTTGTCCTAGTGGGAAGTCATTAAGGATGAACATGTATATAATTAATCAAGTGATGGATGTGGAACCTAACTTAACAGGTTCTATTCATACAACCACCGGTTCAATTATGTGAAAACATAAACTGTCACACCCCTAATTTCCACGTGTCACCGGTGGGCCCGGTGGGGGATTAACGTGACGTAGTTGATATCATCATAGTCAAACAACACAAATTATAATACACAGCGGAAGCAAAGATAGATTTATTTCAACTTAAATTATTGTAATATTCGAGTATCACAAAATGTCGAAATAGAATCCACAGGCAGAATCAAATAAAAAGGAAACTTCATTTCAACAGACTTCATGCATCCTAAGCTTGCGAGACTTCTATGGATGCTTAAGGAGTGACCAGCCTATTACGCGTAGTACCTGCACTTAGTCTTTTTGGAAAATACGTCAGTTTACACTGGTAAATACAATTTAACTGACTCATTTTGAAAATGTTTAAAATTGATTTAAATGCCCGTGGCATAAAACTTTTTATAACTTGGGATAATTATTTGCTTAATAATCTTGTAAAAGAATTACATGTTCGTTCTGCGTTCAGTAGCCCGGGTCATGCCGGGTTAAAGATTAATAGACACACCACTTAATATAATTCCGCCGCGAGACTTCTCTCGTACCGACGATTATACATGTTGTACAACACTACGGGTGTACGCCTACACCCGAGTGCTAAGGTCGTGGCCATTCTTTAAATGATGCCAAGGATATCCGGGACATGGTCATTAAGCCCCAAAGGCGTTAAACAAACAAAACAACATTTTCAAACGGGTTAATTTTACTGCACATAACCAAGACCGGTTAAGGTCAATTCCCCGACCAAGCGGTATTTTATATACCGTACCCCAAGCCCGTATAGGGAAAATAAGTTAAACGTATTTACCTGAGCAAAGTATAAACCAAATATAATGAGTGCCCGTAGCTTTTACTGGGCTCCTAGATCTGGAAATTAAGGTTTTAATAACCTATTAGAATCCTAACGGGTCTTAAGCTTAGACCGGTTAGTTTTATATAAAGATTACGGTTTTAAACGCACAATAAGGCGAAGACCGTTTTAGAATGTGGTTTTGTCCCAACAAGCTTGCACACTTATTTTATATGGGAAACATAATCACATTCTGGATTTTGAGACCAAAAAGATATGGTTTGACCCGTTTCGGCTAAAATGGCCAAACTAGTCACATAAGCCGATCCGAACGCGTATAATGCGTAACGAGTAACCGTAAGAGTCAAATACAAGTTTCTGAAGTCAATATGCTTAAAATATGTTGTGATATCAGAATAACACCTTCCATTATGCCCCAAATGATTTTAAACCAAAACTATGCCTCATAAGGGCGTTTTGGTCATTTTATAAGGTGTAAAAGGGTTAAAATGATAACATGAGTTACAGGTCTGATTAAAATTAGTAAATATATTTAATTTACTAAGTTATAACAGTAGGGTATCAAATTTATGTGAAATTTATTATCTTTAACCTTACTATGCACCGTAGGGGCATTTTGGTAATTTCACGTGTGCCTAAAAGGTCAATTCTGGAATTCTGAGTTCAGAACATTTGCCTACTGTTTAAAATATAAAAATTCACTAATTACATCAGTAGGTTCAATCCTTTAAGCTTAATAAGGTTCTAGTGCACACTTATGCGTTAAAAAAATGTCTAAAAAGGCGATTTGGAGCCATTTTCGGGTTTTCTGTAAAAAGCTGATATTTTTAATATTCCAGAAGGCTCAAAATAATTTATTTATCATAACAAATCAGTAGAAATTGGTTTGAGGTCAAAAGGATTTGTAAAACTCATTTTATGGCTAAAAAGGGCAAAATCGGCATAAACCGAATTAATCAAAGAACACTAAGTTATGCTCAGCCTAAAAATAAATAAAAATCTCCAAAAATCCCAAAATATTATTTGGATAAATTACACTTTTCGTCCTTTATGTTTGTACCAGGTTGCAACGGATAACCTTTAACTTCAATAATTACAGTCACAGTCCTTTTTTTATAAAAACCATTACACCCTACGTCCTTTGTCTCTAACCTGGTTAAAATTTTTAGTTAAGTATGCAATGTGCAAGACATCTGAGGGTACTTTTGTAATTTTACTAGTATATTTAAAATATGTTTAAACAAATAAACATAACAACCTCAATCCCTCAGTCTCTCAATCTGAATCTCATCTCTCTCTCTCTCCAACCAACCCCTCACCACCATTAACAGCCATCACAATCAGATTTCAAACTCTCACCACCATTAACAGTCACCACAACCAGATTTCAAACTCTAGAAGAAAAAAAAACTAACTGGTGCTTGTAAAATAGATGATTGATTTGTAATTTCTCTTTTTCTAAAACCAAAAAATCCCCTTTTTATATAGATGAACTGATGAACTCTGAAAAGATCAATTCTTTGGAGAAGATGCAGCACTAGCTGGCACCTAAAAGATGAAAGCAAAAGGATCAGGCCAAATAATAAAAGCTTGTAATTTGCGGAGACAACGATTGTACCTTAAATCTAGAGGAGACATTGATTCTACCGGTAATTTCTTAGATCTGAGGAGAAAACGATAATAAAAGCTTCAATTTTGCGGATCTGCGATTTCTTAGGGTTCTCGTCACCCCCTCTAGCATCTTGAGGACGACGGTGGTGTTGGTTGTGGGAGTCGGAGACAGCGACGATGGTTAGGGTTAAGGATGACGGCGGTGATGATTGAGGTTAATAGTCACGAAGATGATGCTGGTTGTGGCTGAAGTTGATGCCGATGATATTAGTTGTGGATGTCATAGTAGGTGACCATGGTGCGTTTGGGGGTTTCACAGCGACCGGACGATAGAAGGCTTGATTCCATTTAAGGGTTTGAAGACGGTTGTGCGTTTGAGGGTTTCAGGGTGGTGAGTAGTGGTGGTTGGTTGCGAAGGATGGTTGTTGATGGTGATGATGCTAAGGCAGTTCAACAGAACGTATTAGAGGATAAAGAAGAAGTAGTTAGTTTGGGTTTATATTCATGTTTTTTTAATTTTTTGTTTTTAGGTTTTTGCTTTATTTATAAAGAAATATAAATATACTTTTAAATAAAATGATAGGGTAAAATGACAGGAATACCCTCATGTGCTTTGCACATGACTAGACTTAACTGATAATTTTAACAAGGTTAGTGCTAAAGGACCTATGGTGTAATGCTTTTAACAAAAAAAGGACTGTGGCTGTAATTATTGAAGTTAAAGGTTATCCGTTGCAACCTGGTACAAACATAAAGGACGAAAAGTGTAATTTATCCATATTATTTTATAACAGTGGGTAAAAAGTTTTGTATAAAAATTTGGGTTTTGATAGGCTATACGTAATTTACGTCATTTAATTAGTAAAGAAGCTCTTAATTACGCTATTGAGCATAACTCTTAATCTAGACCTCAAACTGACTTCAAATTTTGGGTGCAAGTTCATAAATCAGTAGCTAAGGTGCCTACCCTTTTACATTCTTAAAAATCACGTTTTAAGGTCAAATGGGCATAATGGTCAACATATAAGCGATTAACGGAAACATGCATGTGAATGGGATATCTAATGAACCAAGTTGTATAATCTCAGAGAGTTATACTAACATGCAAATAGGTTCAAAAGAAGCTCTAAGGCAATCCTAATCTTGGCTTAAACGGGTCAGAACTGAAAGTCAAAGCAGAAGTCAAACTTTGCGACTTTCGGTTCCAAACCGAGCCTAAACTGAAAATTGTCGAGTTGAACATGTTGGAACATGTTCTTACATTAATTACCAAGTTATTTTAATGATCAAACAGGTTGCATGTAACCTACATTGCTAATTATGTATTAGTTTGCAAATAACCTTTCTGTTGACTTTTTATAATAAGCTTTGACTCGACAATTAGCATAGTTAGAGTGGGAACCTGGAAATACCCTTTTAGGGGTTTGTTACCCAGATAATTACCTACTTATAGGTATTTTTAATTCGGGATATTAGTGAGTAATTATTGACTAATCCCGAAGTCAACCCAATAATTACGATGGTTTGACTTTTAGCTAAATAATTAAGCTAAAATGGACTAAGGATGATTAGGAACACTTACAAAGATCCTTAATAGGATTATGGACTTAATGAGAACTTGTTGCTGTCCAAGGAACTCCAGAGAATGCTCCAAGTGAGTGACACAATGAATGATCAAAGTTCACCACACTTCACTCCCTTATATAGTGACCAAAAAGTTCTAGGATTAAGACATGGAAGTCTATGATGGTTACAAGATCACCCCAGGTGTCCCTAACAAGCTAAATACTGCCTAGCAAGCCCCTTGTTTCGAAAACCATCCCTTTAAGTCGGTGTAACTGGCTGAACAGGCAGCTGTCCATTTTCTGCTGCCAGCGACTGGCTTACGGACCGTAAGCCTAAGCTCTTGCGGTCCGTATGCAGCCCTTGCGGACCGTATGCTTAGATGGTTGCGGTCCGTAACCGACCTTTGCTGAAAACGCCCAGATATGCATCTTACGGACCGTAAGCCATGACCCTTACGATCCGTAACCGTTGGTCAGAGGACAAAAGTTTGAAAACTTTCAAGCTTTGACCATGCAACCATACAAGTCCGAATTCATGCCATCTTTCTCAGTTGTGGGGCCTCCTTACACAGCCATTGCATGCTTGTGAATGCCTTACATGTTTCCTACTTTAATTTGGAATCTTGAGGGTTTTAAAGTGACGGAATTCACAAGAACAAGTCTTGTATTTACTAGTTGAACAAATTTTAATTTCTTATTCAATTTTCCATTAGGATAGCATTCAAGCTAGCATTCCCTTGCAGTAACATTATTAATAATCCAATCTCCATATAAAAGATGGAATTTTTTATTTATTTAGAATCAACCGGTAAAATATATAAGATATTTATCAAATAATTTATGGATCTTGGGATTTATAAATTCAGGTCGCTCAGA